>NC_060186.1:33829797-34094154 GCF_021184085.1 Oncorhynchus gorbuscha
TATTTATTATGGGTGTGTCTAGTTAGGCTTGGCTGCCTGAGGCGATTCCTAATCGGAGTCAGCTGATTCTAGTTGTCTCGGATTGGGAACCGTATTTAGGTAGCCTGTGTGCGCGTTGTATTTCGTGGGTGATTGTACCTGTCTTTGTGTTAGTCACCAGATAGGCAGTATTAGTTTCATTCGTTTGTTGTTTTCTTCTTCGTTATTTCATGTACCGTATTAGCTTCATTAAAAGTCATGAGTAACCTACACTCTGCATTTCGGTCTGCCTCTCTTCTAACAGCAGACGAATATCATTACAGAATCACCCACCACGATTCACAGATCGAGCAGCGTGTGAACTGGCAGGAGCTAAAGAAGGACGATATGGACGGCAGAAGCAGGGATTATACGACGTGGGAAGAAATCGACAGGTGGGCGTCCGATCCAGTGCGAGTGCAGGAGCCCGCCTGGGATTCCCTACAGCAATGCGAAGAGGGCTATACTCGGATGGAATCGAAAAGGAGAGAACGGTTATACAGAGCGAAAACCGTAGGTAACGGGGGAAAGCGCAGAGAGAGAGTGGCAGAGTCAGGAGTCAGACCTGAGCCTACTCTCCCTGTTAATTGTGAGGAGCAGCAATATGAGGACTTCTGGTCTTGGGAGATGATATTAGACGGAAAAGGACCCTGGGTGCAGCCGGGAGAATATCGCCGTCCCAAGGAGGAAATAGAAGTAGCTAAAGCGGAGAGGCGTGAGTATGAGGAGGCAGCACTGCGACGCGGTTGGAAACCGGAAAGTCACCCCAAAAAGTTTATTGGGGGGGAGCTAAAAGAGAGAATAGTTATGCCAGGTAGGAAACCTGTGCATACTCCCTGTGCTCACCGTTGGGCTAGAGAGACCGGGCAGGCACCGTGTTATGCTATGGAGCGCACGGTGTTTCCAGTGCGGGTGCAGAGCCAGCTGCGACTTATACCAGCCCTTCCTATTGGCCGGGCTAGAGTGGGCATCGAGCCAGGTAAGCTTGGGCAGGCTCGGTGCTCTAGAGCTCCAGTGCGCCTGCACGGTCCGGTCTATCCAGAGCCACCTCTACACACCAGTCCTCCGGTAGCAGCTCCCCGCACCAGGCTTCCTGTGCGTGTCCTCGCGCCAGTACCACCAGTTCCAGCACCACGCACCAGGCCTCCAGTGCGCCTCGCCTGTTTAGCGCAGCCAGAGCTTTTCTCCTCTCCTGCGCTGCCGGAGTCTCCTGTCTGTCCAGCGCCACCAGTGCTCCCAGTCGGCCCAGCGCATCCAGTGCGCATCGCCTGTTCAGCACAGCCAGTGCTTTTCTCCCCTCCTGTGCTATCGGAGTCTCCAGCCTGTTTAGCGCAGCCAGAGCCTTTCTCCTCTCCGGCGCTGCCGGAGTCTCCTGTCTGTCCAGCGCCACCAGTGCTACCAGTCGGCCCAGCGCGTCCAGTGCGCCTCGCCTGTTCAGCGCAGCCAGAGCTTTTCTCCTCTCCTGCACTGTTGGAGTCTCCCGCCTGTTCAGCTCAGCCAGAGCCTTTCTCCTCTCCTGTGCTGCCGGAGTCTCCTGTCGGCCCAGCGTCACCAGTCTGCCAGGATCCACCAGAAGTGCCAGTCTGCCAGGATCCGCCAGAAGTGCCAGTCTACCAAGATCTTCTAGATCGGCCAGACAACCTTAATCATCCAGGTCCACCAGCCAGCCAGGATTTACCGGAGCCTACTACCTGCCTGAGCTTCCTCTCAGTACTGAGCTTCCTCTCAGTACTAGGCTCCCTCTCTGTACTGGGCTCCCTCTCAGTACCGGGCTTCCCCTCAGTACCGGGCTTCCCCTCAGTACCGGGCTGCCCCTCTGTCCCGGGCTGCCCTTAGGGGGGAGGTTCTGTCACGCCTTGGTCATTGTATCTTGTGTTTTTGTTATATGTTTGGGTAGGCCAGGGTGTGACATGGGTTTATATGTTGTATTTCGTATTGGGGTTTGTATTAATTAGGAGTGTGTATTTATTAGGGGTGTGTCTAGTTAGGCTTGGCTGCCTGAGGCGATTCCTAATTGGAGTCAGCTGATTCTAGTTGTCTCGGATTGGGAACCGTATTTAGGTAGCCTGTGTGCGCGTTGTATTTCGTGGGTGATTGTACCTGTCTTTGTGTTAGTCACCAGATAGGCAGTATTAGTTTCATTCGTTTGTTGTTTTCTTCTTCGTTATTTCATGTACCGTATTAGCTTCATTAAAAGTCATGAGTAACCTACACGCTGCATTTCGGTCTGCCTCTCTTCTAACAGCAGACGAATATCATTACAATACTATGACCAAGGCGTGACAACAGGGCTCTCTTGAAAAATATTTGGATGTCAATGTGACTCCCTGTTTAAATAAAGTTTAATACAAATATAAAAAATATACTAGGCCTAACCATGATTGCAGACTAACTTTCATATTAGGCATACACATGTAATAACAATTGATTAACCCATATTAATTGGCTCGATTACAACAAGTGTCATGGAGGAATACCTTGTTGTCCTCCCTGGTCCCATTGCATATTGACAGGCTACATGTATGCCATCTACCATTGTGTCATCCAGGCTCTGCCAATTTCCATATCTGCTTCTTTCCTGATTCATTGTACAACTTGTAGATCTGTCATACTGCATGTAGATGTTTATGCCATTAAACAATAATATAGGATTATATTGGATCCTAATAATTCTTAGCAATGTCTTCATAAAGCACAGACCACACATTGGAAACTGAAGAGGTTTTATTATATTTAGATATGTGTGTGGGATTAAAGTAAGTGCTGGTACTCATTTTGGGTGCTGGCACTGTTTATTTTTAGTTGCAGAAACTCCACAATACTTTTGAGCTAATATTTTATAAGGGGAACAGGATCTTAAGCAAGTGTAAATCTGAGGTGCCGGTGCTCAGCTGTGGTGAGCTCCAACCCAAGTCATGCACTGCATATGTCCCAATAGATAGTAACAGTGGCATAGCAGCCTACTTACCAGGAGCATGGCTTCCATTTGATTAATTCTCTCTGGCCCTTTATGAACAGATGTCAAAAATATATATATTTGCAATTGCTTACTTTGTGGTTTTGTGTAATTTACAACACCTTTCCTAAATGTCCAAATGTTCTCAATTGATGATTGAATTGACTATACTGACAGTACTTCCTGGAAAAAACTAAGAGAATGTGCTGTACTATAGAAATGACAGCCCAGACTTGTACTGTGGGCAGTGGAAAAAATAAAATAGTCAGTGAAAAATGTAAGATAGGTCCATGTACCTTTGCACTTATTTGGTTTCTGTCTTTTCTGGCACTCTGCAGTGCCAGTGTCTGCTTCTACGGTCACAATAAACCCCTGCATCTCTTCCACAGTGAACTTCAACCTGAATGAACACCCACAGTCATGATTGGTATTGAAACTCTTAGGTGGCACATACACATTATTTGCTGGTCCAAAGCTTACCTTGGAAGAGTTCCAATGTTGGATAGCCATAGCCAGCTAGCTAACATAGCATCCCTCTCTGTTTGAGCCGGGTGTTTGAGTAAGCTAGCTGGCTGTATTTACTGGCCTCTTACGGATAGGCTAGACGCTAACGTCTCAACTGGCCAATTGCTGGGGAAATTCAAATGATATAAAATTCAAACTTTCATTAAATCACACATGTAAGATACTCAATTAAAGCTATACTCCAGCCAACATGTCAGATTTAAAAAATGTTTTTCGGCGAAAGCATAAGAAGCTATTATCTGATAGCCTGCACCATCTGCACCAGCAGTAAACAAAGGAGCTAGCATATTACAACCCTGCAGGCGCTACACAAAATGCTGAAATAAAATATAAAACATGCATTACCTTTGACGAGCTTCTTTTGTTGGCACTCCAATATGTCCCATAAACATCACAATTGGTCCTTTTTTTCGATTAATTCCATCCATATATATTGAAAATTTTCCATTTATAAAGCGTGTTTGATCCAGAAAAAAACAGCTTACAAAAATGTAACGTCAGTACAAAATATTTCAAAAGTTGCCTATAAACTTTGCCAAAACATTTCAAACTACTATTGTAATACAACGTTAGGTATTTTTAAACGTTAATAATCGATCAAATTGTAGACGGGACAATCTGTATTCAATACAGGAAAGAAAAGAAACCAGCACTGCTTTTCACGTCTTGCGCAACTCACAAAAGTGTCCCCAGTTCCGAGTTGGCCTACTTCTTCATTGCACAAAGGCATAACCTCAAACAAATTCCAAAAACTGGCGACATCCAGTGGAAGCGGTAGGAACTGAAAATAGGTTCCTATGAAATATCCCATGGCAAAGACAATATAGGGAACAGAGATGGGAAGAAAAAAATCTGAACAGTTAGTCCTCTGGGTTTTGCCTGCTTACATAAGTTCTGTTATACTCAAAGACATGATTCAAACGGTTTTTGAAACTTCGGAGTGTTTTCTATCCAAATCTATGAATAATATGTATTTCTTATACAATATGTATTGTATAATAATATGTATTTCTTATACATCTTGGCATGAGTAGCAGGAAGTTGAAATTGGACACGCTATTTATCCAAAAGTGAAAATTATTCAGCCTGGAAGAGTGGTGCCAAGGATATGCACCAGATCACCAGGGCTCCCCAAAGCCCGGATCATCCTGTGCCTCCTCCAAGGACCAGGCCTCCAGTAGGTCTCCCCAGCATGGTGAGTCCTGTGCCTGTTCCACGGGCCAGTCCGGGGCCTGCGGCGAGGGTCCCCGAGTCCGGGGCCTGCGGCGAGGGTCCCCAAGTACGGGGCCGGCAGCGAGGGTCCCCAGTCCGGGGCCGGCAACGAGGGTCCCCAGTCCGGGGCCGGCTACGAGGGTCCCCAGTCCAGGGCCGGCTACGAGGGTCCCCAGTCTGGGGCCGGCAGTGAGGGTATCCAGACTGGGGCCCGCAACGAGGGTCCCCAGTCCGGGGCCCGCAACGAGGTTTCCCGCACCAGAGGCGCCACCAAAGTGGCGGGAGCCAGAGGCGGAGGGGGGTCTACGTCCACCCGGACCCTCTCCTTTAAAGTCAGGTTTTGCGATGAGGGGCCTGTAGCTGATCTTGTCTCTGTTTTCTGTTTCTATGTTTTGGCCGGGTATGGTTCTCAATCAGAGACAGCTGTCTATCGTTGTCTCTGATTGGGAATCATACTGAGGCAGCATTTTTCCCTTTGTATTTTGTGGGTAGTTTACTTTGTTAGAGGCACTATAGCCCTAGGAAGCTGCAGGGTCGTTTCTTTGTTTCTTGGCGACATTTATATAAAATAAAGGAAAATGTACACTCACCACGCTGTACCTTGGTCCGGTCATTTCCAGAAAGACGCCCGTTAGACATATATTATGTTGAATTTTGAAAAGATCAGACTAAACATACCTAATTCTGTTCTTCCCACTAATGACCAATGGTGAGCAGGCAAGGGGTGAGGCTGGAGCTGAGGTCTTTGCCAGAGCGTAGATCAGCTACAGGGCCCTTATCGGTCACACACATCTTATGGGGTGGTGTTGACTGGGAGTGCCTGTGACAGGGTGTTATATTAGAAAATTGGTACATTTCTTTAGAAGAAAATGCAAGGACAAAGCTTTTTGCTAATGCAATTCACAACCAAAATGACTCTAGTTGTATCTGATTGGCTGGTGAATTAGCCTACTAGTTTATCAAGCCAGTTAATTTTTAATACAACTTTTCACATAACACACATTACGTCTGTGTCATTAGGGCAGTAACTCAGGTCACTATCAGAGGTCTCATGATGGCGTGTCCATTTCATAGGAGCCAACAACGGAGGAGGTATCACAAGATTACTTGTGTTGCATGACACATTTTTATTCTGAAGTCTTGGCTGACAAGCCGTGAACAAGTGAACAGTGATTGAATTTCTTTTTAGAGGTTCCTAAACCATTGCAATCACAATATTGGACATGTTATGATACCCACCTTTGCTCCTTTGGGTAGGTCCCGGCATCCATTCATGACTAGGGGATCAGTCTGGCACCAACTGTGCACTTTGTCTAACAGAAAAACAGAGTCAATGATGGTCATCATCCCTCAATAGGAATGTGGACACCTGCTGGTCGAATATCTCAATCCAAAATCATGGGCATAAATATGGAGTTGGTCCCCCCTTTGCTGCTTTAACAGCCTCCACTCTTCTGGGAAGGCATTCCACTAGATTTTGGAACATTGCTGCGGGGACTTGCTGCCATTCAGCCTACTAGAGCGTTACTGAGGTTGGGTAATGATGTTGGGCGATTAGACCTGGCTCTCAGTCAGTATTCCAATTAATCCCAAATGTGTTTGACGAGGTTGAGGTCAGGGCTCTGAGCAGACCAGTCAAGTTCTTCCACACCCAGCTCAACAAACCATTTCTGTATGGACATCACTTTGTGCATTGTCTCTGCAGCGTAACATTCCGTTGATTACAGTGTGATGTAATCTCTGACAAAAATGCAACTGTTTCAATCTTCTGCTCATCTTCCAAAAACTCAGAAAACAGTTGCATTGTCACTCTTTTGCTCTTATCAGAAAGCTTTGATTTCCACCTGAATGGCCCAAAACCATTCCAAAACTCTGCTTTTGCTGACCCATCTGACATTGTTGTGTGTAGTAAGTCATCAAAACTGGCATTGGCCTCTGTCAGGATGCCTCGTAGCAGGTAGTGTTGTAGGTATGATGTTGCTCTCAAAAAGTTTCATCATCATTGTCATGTCCTCAGAATACTCTTTTACCTGGCACACCGGACAGATTGATGGATGAGGCAGTGATATGATATCAGGTCAGGGTGGTCCTCTTTCAAACAAGCAATCAGTCCCCTACCTCTTCATGTCATGGCTGGAGCTCCATCTGTGGTGATGGAGATCATTGACTTCAGATCTATTCCCCTTTTTGTCAGCATTCCTTTGGTGGCATCACGGATACCCTCTCCCTTTGTGTGTGCCTCTAGATGTGTTAAACCCAACAGCTCATTGCAGAATTCCTTCAGAAGTTGGGCATTATCAGTGTTATCTGTTGATTCATCCACATCTAATAAAATGCAATGGTGCATTCTGAATGTCCTCATCAAGTTGTGAAGTTAAATCTTCAGATAATATTTCAGTTCTCCTCACTGCTGATGGAATCTGAAAGTGAGATCTGTTTTATCTTTCCCTGACCTCATATTTTTATTCACCGACAAGGAAGATGTCAGCAAATTCACACATGCATTCTTTTACCATCTCAGTGTATGAAAATGTTTTTAAAATGTTTTTCCAAAACCCAAGCTGTCCTCAGTGAACACTCCATTGCACATTGTTGGGCTGGCAAGGAATTGACAAGGACTTTGGTGGACCTCTCAAGTTGGGATTTGAGTTGGTTAATCTTGTTTGTTCTCACCTCCGTGTTCAGGGGATACATCTGATCTAATTTACTATGCCTGGTGTCATAATGGCGCTTAACATTGGCACTTTTCACGAGAGCTACGGACTCGCTGCATATTTTGTGCTAGTTGCGGGGAGGATTAATAAATACTTTTCAGTCTTTGAATATACGGTTTTCAGAGTCAACTTGTATTTTTTTGAACAAGCCATATATTAACATCTAATCTCCTTCAATGTGTGTTTCTTTCTGCCTGACTGTCCCAAGGTTCCGCAGAGGATATTTGGATTGATGTGATTGGGCAAGACGCAGCCTCTTGTATTTGCATAGAACCACATGATTGGATTAGACGGGGCACTAATAGAGGTGGGTGTTGTTTCGAGAGAGAGCGAGAAAGATAGGTTGCTGAGTTAAAGAGGCCACTGCGCCTCGTTGATTTTCTAAAGCTGTCAAATAAAAGTATACTATTGTTTTAAACAAAATGTTGTCCGGTCCGGATTGACCTTTCTCTGGGTCTGGACACGGACCTCGGTCCGCCAGTTGAGTTTGGTTGCTGTAGTGTTAAGATTTCCCTTCACTGGGGACCTAGCCCGAACCACAAAAAACAGCCTCCGATCATTATTCCTTCTCCACTAAACTTTACAGTTGGTACTATGCATTGGGGCAGGTAGCGTTCTCCTGGCATCCGCCAAACACAGATTCGTCCGTCTGACTGCCAGATAGTGAAGTGTGATTCATCATCCAATGGCGGCGAGCTTTACACCACTCCAGCCGACGCTTGGCATAGCTCATGGTGATCTTAAACTTGTGTGTGGCTGCTCGCTGTGCGCTACTCACTTCAGCACTCTGCGGTTCCATTCTGTGAGGTTGTGTGGCCTACCGCTTCGCAGCTGAGCTGTTGAGCTGATTACCATGCTCCTAGACATTTCCACTTTACAATACAGTTGACCCGGGCAGCTCTAGCAGTGCAGAAATTTGACAAACTGATTTGTTGAAAGTCATTTAGCTCTTCAGTAAGGCCATTCTACTGCCAGTGTTTGTCAATGGAGATTGCATGGCTGTGTGCTTGATTTTTTACAGCTGTCAGCAATAGGTGTGGTGGAAATAGACTAATTTGAAGTGGTGTCCACGTACTCGAGAAATAACCTAATCTCGTTTGGATGCTAATTCTATGCTTTACAGACACAAGATGGCGCTGACAGACATGACAGCTTTGCTTCTAGCCCCTAAGCAACTTTGCAGTATTTCGTTTTAGGTGTGTTATTTCTCAAATTATTAGCCCAGAATGTTATTTGTGTTATTACATACAGCTGGAAATAACTTTTGGATATAAGAGCGGCGGTAACTCACAAGCATTATGACCAAAAATACAATTTTCCCAAATTGTATCTTTTGTTCGTACCCCCAGGGCAATTGAACTTATCCCAGAGGCTGCTCCAACTCAGGAAGTGTGCACACCATCCACCGTTCCGAGTATATATGCAAGCATTTCGCTACACCCGCAATAACATCTCCTAAATATGTCTATGTGACCAATACAATTTGATATAGACTGACTGGCTCCAGGTTGGATTCAGGCCAGTGATGCCGTTTTGCTATGGCCCTGGGTTTGTTGCTGCTAGTTTGTACACAGTTGTAGTCAGACATAGTAGTTAGTTGCATCCAAAATGTATTTGTGCCCTAGACATGGGTTGTACCTTGAAGGCTAATGTGACTGTTACGTCTAAATTATACAAATTTATAGTGGCATGGAAATATGATGACATTGTTAAAGTAGGCAAATAACTAGAAGGAAACAGCTTTGCCATATGATGTAAAATATACTTCAGAAAGATGGCAATGTTGCCATTACTGTTACTAGCAACGTTTTTTAAACAGAATAGCTAGCAATGCTAAAATATGGTAAAATATGGTGGTCCCCCTCAATCTTAGTTAGCTGGCTAAAGTTACAGTATACGGCATCTAAAGTCAATCTGGCGACATCACAATCATGCCAAAAGGTTTTCTTACTAATTATTTGCCTTCTTTTGAAATTAAATTGTTTCCAAGCCAAATCTGAGTTGCATTGAGGTAAGCTAACTTTAGCCAGCTAGCTAGCTAGCTAGGTAGGTAGAGCTTGGCAAAAAGGGGCATGAATTGTTGCCATTATTGTAATCCAAACCCAATCTTCATTTACTCTCTGACTTTATGACCAACATTATCCTATTTACACGTTGTAGTCAATTTTGATTCTAGAATAAATGTTTTTGACTCATATCGATGCCTCAGGCCGTTTTCAAAGGGATTAGTTGGTTTTTAGGCGCAGTCGTTCTTTAAAGCTAATTTCCTGCAATTATGCAGATTTAGCCATGGGGCAGTGAAAATGTATCTGTTTTATTCCAGCAAATTCCTACAATTCTACAAATTTTGTGTATTGACTAAATATTTTAACAAAATCAATGCGCGGCCCCTGGCAGGTAATAGCTTCTTAAGGTCTGTCACAGAGATGACATAAGAGTAAAATGACTGATTCATTACCAAATTTAAATATTGCAGGTTGTGTATTCTACTATTCAGACTGAGTTTTTTTTTCGGGGAACCCTTAGCGGCCACTTATGTCGCTTATTGGCTGGGTCGGCACTGTGTAAGAGTCACTATAGAGTCCCACAGTGGAGGTGTTATAATACCCATAAAACTTAGCGGTCAAACAGGAAAATGGTTCCAAATGTTTTTCTACCATTCAATTTTCCCATAGTGAATTTTAGACAAACTTAAAATAAGGGCTGTGTTTCGTGTAGGCTTAGCCTGGCATGACATTTTGATAACCATGTAAATCTCTCTTGTACAAGGTGACTTTTATCAATATACAGGCGAATATATTGATAAAAGTCACCTTGTCCTAGCGAGATTTACACGGTCATCAAAACGTCACACCAGGGTAAGCCACACGAAACAGACCTTATTTTAAGTGTTTATAATATCCCCTATGGGAAACATTAAAGGTGGAAAAATTATTGGAACCATTTCCCAGTTTGACTGCTAGGTTTTATGGGTATTGTGACTACAAACAATATGTGTGCACTCATATATGAATGCAACTAGGCAACCTGTCATTCCATTTAAGTTTGCCGTGGAGGAAATAGAACAAAAGCATTGATTTTGAGATAATTTCGGAATGGTGCAGAGTTCACATCACCACACTTGGGCTCCATCTTATTTAAGAGGAGTCCATGTATGGTGATGTGATCACGGAAAGAAGAAGTTTGCAATGCAAAAAATGATGCAAAAAATTTAGGAGAGATTAATTGAAATCCACACACGCTCAAAATCCTCAACCTGTTGAACCCCCTGAACTGAAATACATCCATTAACTACTATATACATTTCATTTACATAAACCATTATCCTAGATTACAAAGGCATTATGCAGCATTCAAAGAAATCAAAGATAATGTAGAGAAGTGAAAGGCTCATTTCTGCACAGTGTGTGTTTAAGTGATAAGAATGACTATTATAGGGCTGTTGCTTGGGCTGTAATGAAGTCTTTGTTTGTTTACCTATCACCACTCAGAATTACAAATGAGAACTCATTAAGATCTCGTGGTCGACCAGAACCAGAACCACTTTCTCTCCCGCTCGCTCTCTCTCTTTCTCAAATTCACATAAGCTTTATTAGCATCAACGGCAAGGCCACTGTTGCTAAAGCAAAGTTAGGCAGATCATGATATGAACAACAACAATAACAATAATGGTAATAATAATAATTATAGTGATTAAAGAAAGACAAATGTAATAATGTTGTGACAATCTAAAGAGCATTTTGCTTTGATAAGTTAACAAAATAAAGATACAATGCAATCATCACGCTGCTGAGAATAATACATTTTTTTATCACTTTAGTAAAATATCAATTTTTCACAAGTATGTGTTACATTTTCACAGCTCTTAACACAGACATCTAATCAGATCATCAAAACTCTAAGCACATTTTCATTACAACAAACAAAGTCACAAAGTCACAGATCTCAAAATTTCAACAGGGAGTCCAATTGAGACCAAGGACTAAACTCAGCAAAAAAAGAAACGTCCCTTTTTCAGGAGCCTGTCTTTCAAAGATAATTCGACTCCAGGGGCAGTATTTTCATTTTGGAAAAAAAACGTTCCCGTTTCAAACGGGATATTTTGTCAGGACAAAATTTGATGATCGTCATCTGGTGGCACTCCCAGGACTCCATGTTAGACACATTTTTAATTTTTTCGATAAAGTTAATCTTTTTCCAAATACCTCCTTTTTGTTTGCGCATTTAGTCCAGTAATCTGCGGGCACAAAGTCCAGATGAAAAGTTTTTAAAAATCAATTAAGGTTCATAGAAACATGTCAAAGGATGCTTCTAATCAATCCTTAGGGTGTTTTTATCATAAATATATATTTTTTAATTCAACCGGACAATACTGTTTTCATTAGAAAGAAAAGGGAACGGAGCTCGCGCTCACGGCCACCCGCGATAAATAACTCATGGCTATCAGCTGAGTCACTTACTCAGTGCTCTTATTCACTCCCCTTTCACAATAGAAGCCTGAAACAACTTCTAAAGATTGTTGACATCTACTGGAAGCGCAATCTGACCCCACAGACACTGGATATTTGATAGGCATTCACTTGAAAACTACAAACCTCAGATTTCCCACTTCCTGGTTGTTTTTTTCTCTATGGTCTTGCCAGTTCATTTGAGTTCTGTTATACTCACAGACATTTTAACAGTTTTGGAAACATTAGAGTGTTTCCTATCCAAATATACTAATTATATGCATATTCTAGCTTCTGGGCCTGAGTAACAGGCCGTTTACTTTGGGCACGCTTTTCATCCAAACTTTCCATCGCTGCCCCCTATCCCAAAGAGGTAAGACAGGTTACAGACGGTAGGAAATTAAGGTCACAGTTATGAAAACATAGGACCCTAAAGAGGCCTTAATACTGACTCTGAAAAACACCAAAAGGAAGATGCCCAGGGTCCCTGCTCATCTGCGTGAATGTGCTTTAGGCATGCTGCAAGACGGCATGAGGATTGCAGATGTGGCCAGGGCAATAAATGTTAATGTCCATACTGTGAGACGCCTAAGACAGCGTTACAGGTCAGACTGCTGATCGTCCTCGCAGTGGCAGACCACGTATAACAACACCTGCACAGGATCGGTACATCGAACATCACACCTGCGGGACAGGTACATGATGGCAACAACAACTGCCCGAGTTACACCAGGAACGCACAATGCTCTCAGTGCTCTCACTTTCCGCAATAGGCTGAGAGAGGCTGGACTGAGGGATTGTAAGCCTGTTGTAAGGCAGGTCCTCACCAGACATCACCGGCAACAACGTCGCCTATGGGCACAAACCCAACATCGCTGGACTAGACAGGACTGGCAAAAAGTGCTCTTCACTGACGAGTCGCGGTTTTGTTTCACCAGGGGTGATGGTCAGATTCGCATTTATCGTTAACGGAATGAGCTTTACACCGAGGCCTGTACTCTGGAGCGGGATTGATTTGGAGGTGGAGGGTCTGTCATGTTCTGGGGCGGTGTGTCTCAGCATCATCGGACGGAGCTTGTTGTCATTGCAGGAAATCTCAATGCTGTGTGTTACAGGGAAGACATCCTACTCCCTCATGTGGTAACACTTCCTCCAGGCTCATCCTGACATGACCCTCCAGCATGACAATGGAACCAGTCATACTGCTCGTTCTGTGTGTGATTTCCTACAAGACAGGAATGTCAGTATTCTGCCATGGCTAGCAAAGAGCCCGGATCTCAATCCCTTTTTGACCGCCTGAGACCTCTTGGATCGGAGGGCGATAGCCTTGGCCATTCCCCCCAGAAATGTCTGGGAACTTGCAGGTGCCTTGGTGGAAGACCTAGGGTAACATCTCACAGCCAGAAATGGCACATCTGGTGCAGTCCATGAGGAGGAGATGCACTGCAGTACTTAATGCAGCTGGTGGCCACACCATTTACTGACTGTTACCTTTGATATTGATCCCCCCTTTGTTCAGGGACACATTAGTCACATGTCTGTGGAACTTGATCAGTTTAAGTCTCAGTTGTTGAATCTTGTTATGTTCATACAAATATTTACACATCTTAAGTTTGCTGAAAATTAACACAGTTGACAGTGAGAGGACATTCCTTTTTTTGGTTAGTTTATTTTGCAAGGGAGCAATGCATTTTACAATTGCACACAATTGACAAATTACAAGAGATTTCAAAATACAAACACACTCAAGAAAAACAATCACATTCCTCAGTAAAAATTTTAATATATATATTTTCGCAATGCAAGATTTTCTTGTCATTTGTTAACAATGCGTTTAACTATCAATTAATTAAACTGCTCAAAACTGATTACTACTGAACCAAAATTGTGGATTGCCTAGTTTACATATACAGTTTGACAACTGCAGAACACTGTAAGATGCAATATTTTTACATAATGAATGTGTCAATTGACATACAGTGCCTTGCGAAAGTATTCGGCCCCCTTGAACTTTGCGACCTTTTGCCACATTTCAGGCTTCAAACATAAAGATATAAAACTGTATTTTTTAGTCTCAGAGGTCCGTTAAAAGCGCAGAGAGCATCATGAAGAACAAGGAACACGCCAGACAGGCCCGAGATACTGTTGTGAAGAAGTTTAAAGCCGGATTTGGATACAAAAAGATTTCCCAAGCTTTAAACATCCCAAGGAGCACTGTGCAAGCGATAATATTGAAATGGAAGGAGTATCAGACCACTGCAAATCTACCAAGACCTGTTAGTCCCTCTAAACTTTCAGCTCATACAAGGAGAAGACTGATCAGAGATGCAGCCAAGAGGCCCATGATCACTCTGGATGAACTGCTTCAGCTGAGGTGGGAGACTGTGTCCAAGGGCTACAATCAGTCGTATATTGCACAAATCTGGCCTTTAAGGAAGAGTGGCAAGAAGAAAGCCATTTCTTAAAGATATCCATAAAAAGTGTTGTTTAAAGTTTGCCACAAGCCACCTGGGAGACACACCAAACATGTGGAAGAAGGTGCTCTGGTCAGATGAAACCAAAATTGAACTTTTTGGCAACAATGCAAAATGTTATGTTTGGCGTAAAAGCAACACAGCTCATCACCCTGAACACACACCATCCCCACTGTCAAACATGGTGGTGGCAGCATCATGGTTTGGGCCTGCTTTTCTTCAGCAGGGACAGGGAAGATGGTTAAAATTGATGGGAAGATGGATGGAGCCAAATACAGGACCATTCTGGAAGAAAACCTGATGGAGTCTGCAAAAGACCTGAGACTGGGACGGAGATTTGTCTTCCAACAAGACAATGATCCAAAACATAAAGCAAAATCTACAATGGAATGGTTCAAAAGTAAACATATCCAGGTGTTAGAATGGCCAAGTCAAAGTCCAGACCTGAATCCAATCGAGAATCTGTGGAAAGAACTGAAAACTGCTGTTCACAAATGCTCTCCATCCAACATCACTGAGCTCGAGCTGTTTTGCAAGGAGGAATGGGAAAAAAAATTCAGTCTCTCTATGTGCAAAACTGATAGAGACAAGCAACTTACAGCTGTAATCGCAGCAAAAGGTGGCACTACAAAGTATTAACTTAAAGGGGCTGAATAATTTTGCACGCCCAATTTTTCCGTTTTTGATTTGTTTGAAAGTTTGGAATATCCAATAAATGTCGTTCCACTTCATGATTGTGTCCCACTTGTTGATTCTTCACAAAAAAATACAGTTTTATATCTTTATGTTTGAAGCCTGAAATGTGGCAAAGGGTCGCAAAGTTCAAGGGGGCCGAATACTTTCGCAAGGCACTGTACAGTAGCTAAATATTGTATGGGAAATGGTATTCAACCTCTGTTTTTCCTTCTATTCAGCACTTTACATTTTGAAATGTATTTTGTGCTATTAGATTAAATGTTAGTTAGAACAACTAATTGGTGAGCCTCTGTTGTATTGGTGACTAAACTTAATATTCCCAGGGAGGGTGTTATTTTCTTTGAATGCTTCATTTGGTTGTCATTAAACATAGGAAGATCCCACTGCTTGAAGAGAGAACCAAGAAAACCCAATATCAATTTAGCAATATCCCACCTAAATCTTGGTGAAATGTTCTGTGGACTGATGAAACAAAATTAGAGTTCTTTGGCAATGCAGTTCAGCGCTATGTTTTCCGATGACAAGCATTCAAAGAATTCAAAGAAAATAACGCCCTCCCTACAATCAAACATGGGGAGGTTCCGTGAGATTAGCAGATGGAGCCACGCTCATTAAGGACAAACATGAGATCCTGGAAAGGTGGGCAGAGCACCTCAGAATCCTTTTCAACAAGGGAACCCCATCAGAGAACAACACACTCGACGAGCTGCTCAACATCCCTCCTGTCCAGCAACTGGACTTAACCCCCCGCTTCTCTGAGGCTTTACAGGTCATCAGGGGTCTAAAAACAAAAACAGCCCAAACCCAGATGAAATCTTGGCTGAGATCTATAAACACCTGGTGCTCGCGAAGCCATACCTCAAGTGTAGAAGGATGCCAACAACGTCACCATTTTCAAGAGAAAGGGTGACAAAGTAGACTGTGGAAACAGCAGAGAAGTCTCTCTCATCACGGTCGCGGGCAAAGTCCTGGCCAGGATTTTGCTGTACGCAGTGTGGCTGCAGTGTGGCTTCAGATATGATATTTATGGTAAGGCAGGTGCAACAACAGAATCAAAATCTATACCTTTATCGACGTCTCCAAGGCTTTCAAATCTGTAAACCGCAAGCTCCTGTGGGAACGTCTTGGAAAGTTCAGAGTTTCGTCACAGTTCTTCAAGGTGCTCTGGCTAATACCATGTTTTTTTCCCTATCCAGCATTTCAATCATTCGACATCAAGAGGCCGATATAGCACCTTCTCACACCACAACATGGCGTTATGCTGGATGGCCGCTGCAATATTGCAATATTCTTTGCTTTTCAGAAACATGGCTCTCAGACAATATACCCCCCATGGTGTAACGGTTTTGACTTGAGGTTATTATTTATAGGGGTGCCAGGTAGGTTGTGCCTACCAGAGAAAACATTGGTTTCTCCTTTTAGTTTGGGTGGGAATGAGTCCCATCTGGTCCGTCAAGTCTACACCAATACAAAGGACTTATGTAAAAGTCAGGATGGAAATAAACTTTTCATAAACCCTTAAAACATTGGAAAGAACTTCAAAAACAACTATACTCTTTTGCGTGGGTTGTATTAACAACATCAATGATTACACTCACATATAATAATATAACACAATGAGATCTGGTTCCTACAGAAATGTCCTGTACCTCGGGCCTAAAAAGAGTCCTGCCGGGTAGAGTTCAGGGAACTCATGTGACTTCTGTCACGCAATGTTTGTCCGTTCATTCCGTGTAGCGTAAACCCAGTATTAATCATACCATCAATAGAACAATAAGTTTACCACAGAACTTTAAAGCGTATCAACTCTTAATTAAGTCCTCAACTACAACTAACTACATAAATCACAGTATACATCACATCCAAACAAATGAAATACCGTATACAAAAAGGTGGTAGTCAGTCGGTCAGTCAGACAATCCAATCCGCCAATAGATCCGCTGAGAAAGGCCACGAAGAACGGAGAGGTGTAGTCCAGGGACGCAAAGAGTGGATCCGATCCTGGGTAAACTCTATTAGGCAACAAAACACACGTTTAACGGCAACAGAATAGAGAAGCTTCGGGAACTGAGCGTTGAACACATCCTCAGTCTCCATCACAACCCCACTTTCGCGCAGCTGATGCTGGCTATTTAATTGGGAATTAAAGGGAAAGCGCCCTATTGGAAGGAGCTGCACTGAGACGGTTCAGAAAAATTCAGGGCCGTCACAATGGCTATCCAACTCGATGGATTCTCCATTCACCGGGTGGACAGGATAGGGAGACGGGGAAATGGGGGGGGGGGGGTTGTCTTTTCATGAACTCCAAATGGTGTGCAAATTCCAGCGAGGTGGAATTGTGTCACTTGTTCTCAGCAGGCAGTCTCGGGAGGGGGACTTGAAGAGGAAAAGTGCGAAATCCAGGCACTGCTGCTCTTTGTTTTGAGTGTTTGCAGTGCTAGTGTTTTTGTTTTATCTGTGTATATGTTAAGCCTCATAGCCTACCGCAGCCAGTTAAGTTATTTTATATAGGTCTAGGTTCTGAAGAAATAGACTCCAATTAAGTCCTCTTGTTGTTTGTAAAGTCAAATAAAAATGAAGATTATTGTTGAAATTAATTGCTCGACTGGTGTAGGTTCTCTCTATCTGTTGATTATTGGACAAGGACATCCCGGCCGGCCAAACCCTCCCCTAACCAGGACGATTGTGTGTTGCCTCACGGGTCTCCCGGTCGTGGCCGGCACGGGTATTGATCCAGCATCTGTAGCATCTGTAGCAACGCAGAGAATGCATTTGACTGTTAGGGCTTTCAGGAGGAATGGAAAATTACTTGTCCAATCATAAACCATGTTCCATGGAATCGCTTCCCAACTATTTTGCAATCTATATGGCTCTCCATCAATAATACAATTTAGATGATTGGGATGGGGTGAGGAGTACTGGAAAGGTGTGACTTTCACATTACAATAGGCTATATGTATACAGTTTATCGCCAATTGTCCTCACTTTGATTATGCTGTAACAACATACTGTAGCACCATGACCAGGAACTCTATTAATTTAAGTGAGCAGATTAGGGCTTTCGGGAGGAACGGAAAATCTACTGAAGACATTTCAAAAATATTGGTACACTTTGGGACTTTTGTCACGGACAGTGCTATTCGCAAACACATCATCAGATTCCTGTGTTACGCCAAACACGAAAGCACAGGAAAATGAACAGGTACAGTAGGCGACAATAGTCTAAAGTAGGCCTAATAATGCTGAAATAAATCGACTGCTGGTCTTTACTGTATGCTGCACATTTTTACATTCTATTCGATTTCCAGCGAGACTATTCAAGCCATCCACTCACTGATGAATGATGAATGAAGATGATGAGCGATCGGCAAAGGCCATCTGTAATCTGCTGGCATCACGGCACAACATCAACATTGCTCTAATCACAGTCAGAAGACAGTTGAAGAAACTTGCGTGGTCTTATGGAAAGGCTCGGTAAGACATTTATATATATATATATATATATATACACACTACTCAAAAAAATAAAGGGAACACTTAAACAACACAATGTAACTCCAAGCCAATCACCCTTCTGTCAAATCAAACTGTCCACTTAGGAAGCAACACTGATTGACAATAAATTTCACATGCTGTTGTGCAAATGGAATAGACAACAGGTGGAAATTATAGGCAATTAGCAAGACACCCCCAATAAAGGAGTGGTTCTGCAGGTGGTGACCACAGACCACTTCTCAGTTCCTATGCTTCCTGGCTGATGTTTTGGTCACTTTTGAATGCTGGTGGTGCTGTCACTCTAGTGGTAGCATGAGACGGAGTCTACAACCCACACAAGTGGCTCAAGTAGTGCAGCTCATCCAGGATGGAACATCAATGCGAGCTGTGGCAAGACAGTTTGCTGTGTCTGTCAGCGTAGTGTCCAGAGCATGGAGGTGCTACCAGGAGACAGGCCAGTACATCAGCAGACGTGGAGGAGGCCGTAGGAGGGCAACAACCCAGCAGCAGGACCGCTACCTCTGCCTTTGTGCAAGGAGGAGCCAGAGGAGCACAGCCAGAGCCCTGCAAAATGACCTCCAGCAGGCCACAAATGTGCATGTGTCTGCTCAAACGGTCAGAAACAGACTCCATGAGGGTGGTATGAGGGCCCGACGTCCACAGGTGGAAGTGTGCAGGACACCGTGCAGGATGTTTGGCATTTGCCAGAAAACACCAAGATTGGAAAATTTGCCACTGGCGCCCTGTGCTCTTCACAGATGAAAGGAGGTTCACACTGAGCACATGTGACAGAGGTGACAGAGTCTGGAAACGCCGTGGAGAATGTTCTGCTGCCTGCAATATCCTCCAGCATGACCGGTTTGGCGGTGGGTCAGTCATGGTGTGGGGTGGCATTTCTTTGGGGCGCTGCACAGCCCTCCATGTGCTCGCCAGAGGTAGCCTGACTGCCATTAGGTACCGAGATGAGATCCTCAGACCCCTTGTGAGACCATATGCTGGTGCGGTTGGCCCTGGGTTCTTCCTAATCCAAGACAATGCTAGACCTCATGTGGCTGGAGTGTGTCAGCAGTTCTTGCAAGAGGAAGGCATTGATGCTATGGACTGGCCCGTCCGTTCCCCAGACCTGAATCCAATTGCGCACATCTGGGACATCATGTCTCACTCCATCCACCAACGCCACATTGCACCACAGACTGTCCAGGAGTTGGTGGATGCTTTAGTCCAGGTCTGGGAGGAGATCCCTCAGGAGACCATCCGCCACCTCATCAGGAGCATGCCCAGGTGTTGTAGGGAGGTCATACAGGCACGTGGAGGCCACACACACTACTGACCTCATTTTGACTTGTTTTAAGGACATTACATCAAAGTTGGATCAGCCTGTAGTGTGGTTTTCCACTTTAATTTTGAATGTGTCTCCAAATCCAGACTTCCATGGGTTGATACATTTGATTTCCATTGATAATTTTTGTGTGATTTTGTTGTCAGCACATTCAACTATGTAAAGAAAAAAAGTATTTAATAAGAATATTTCATTCATTCAGATCTAGGATGGTTTTATAGTGTTCCCTTTATTTTTTTGAGCAGTGTATATATGTTGCATGCACAATTATTAGGCAAATTGTATTCCTCAGGATTAATTTTATTGTTGAACAAACACAATGCTCTCAGTCAGTCCAAAATGTTATTGAACCTCAAACCTGAATGATTAACAAAGGAAAAGGGAGTTTTGTCTTTCTCAGGAGAATATATAAGCGTGCACAATTATTTTAAGCAACTATTAGTGTGCACAAATATTAGGCACCTACAAAAATCATTTCTCCAAACTCACTAGTTATTCTACATTTTTAGAGTAAGTGTAACAAATAAATAACACAAAATGACAATTAAATAACAAAAATATTCAGTGACCAATATAGCCACCCTTCTTTTCAAAAACTGCCATGAGTCTTCCATCCATAGAGTCTGTCAGTTTCTTGATCTGTTCACGATCAACTTTCGCTGAAGCAGCAACCACAGCCTCCCAAATGCTGTTCAAAGAGGTGCATTGTCTTCCCTCACCGCACGCCTCATGTTTGAGAAGGGCCCACAAGTTCTCAATAGGATTTAAGTCAGGTGAGGAAGGGGGCCAGGTAATTATTCAGACATCTTTGAGAACCTTGCTGGCAAGCCAAGCAGTGGAGTACTTAGATGCATGTGATGGAGCATTGTCCTGCATAAAGATCATGGCCATCTTGAATGCTGAGGACTTCTTCCTGTACCACTGTTTGAAGAAAGTATCTTCCAGAAACTGGCAGTAGGTTTGGGAGTTGAGTTTCAGTCCATCTTCAACCCGAAAAGGTCCAACTCGCTCATCCTTAAAAGATAGCAGCCCATACCACTCTTCCACCTTGCTGGCGCTTGACTCGAAGTGGTGGAATGTGTCCATTACTGATCCAGCCACTAGCCCATCCATCTGGTCCATCAAGAGTCACTCTCATTTCATCTGTCCATAAAACCTTTTTAAAAATCTGTCTTCAGGTATTTCTTTGCCCAATCTTGACGCTTCAACTTGTGAATCTTATTCAGTGGTGGTCGTGTTTCAGCCTTCTTGACCGTGGCCATGTCTCTGAGCACCAGGTAGGTTGCAGTTCTGGAATATGGTGGCACTGGAGGATAATGGGTTCCTGGTAGCTTGACGTTTATTTAGTCTTTTGCAGCTGATTTGCGCCTTTTATTCTCTATGCGTTTTTTGCGCCCCAGTTGACCATTCACAACAAAACATTTGATTGTCCACGGGGGCGGCAGGGTAGCCTAGTGGTTAGAGTGTTGGACTAGTAATTGGGAGGTTGCAAGTTCAAACCCCTGAGCTGACAAGGTACAAATCTATTGTTCTGCCCCTGAAGGAACCCACTGTTCCTAGACCGTTATTGAAAATAAGAATTTGTTCGTAACTGACTTGCCTAGTTATATAAAAAAAATAAAAAGTAGTTTAGCTATTTCAAGAGCGTTGCATTGAAAGGCATTATACAATTTTGGACATTTCAGTGTCAGTTAAATCTCTTATTGGCCTATTTTACCTGAGGTAATGAAGCTGCCTTGATATGAAGTGTTATTCACTTCCGCCACACCCTCCCCCATTACACAAATACATATCACCTGAAAATGATTAAATCCAATAAGCATTCATGTTTATATGGTTTGGAGTTGGAAAATGTGCATAGAAATAATGATAAGATCAGAATACTGACTTGCCTAATAATTGTGCAATTTGCTAAAAATTGCTACAGAGAAAAGGAAGAAGATCAATCAAGCAAGCCAAGTCCAAATCATCCGCTCAAACGCCATGTGTGTGTGTGGGGGGGGGGGGGTATTAACAAAGTAAAAGGTAAATCAAATATCGTAGCCTACACCTCACTGTTGCCTCATTTTTCAGGTATCATGGCTGAAGATTTCTTTCAGGAATAAATCATCAAGAGATATTGGCCACTATGTCAGAGAGGTGTTTCTGGGACCACATTGTTTCTATTGTGACGACCCTCCCACTCTGTCTGCCGTATTCTGTCTTTGTTCTTGTTTCCTTATTAGGATGCCGGTGGGCGGAGTTGAGAGGGTCGTCAGCTACATGGGAAACACCTGGGCCAGGTGTCTCCCAGGATAAATGGACCTCTTCCACATTCATGGAGGAGACTCTCTCCATGCAGACACCTTTTGTAGATTGTGTTGTGGTTCTTGGTGGCCTTTTGTTTGTTTGCTTTGGCACCTTTCATCACCCTGCATTATCACATTCATGCATGCAAAACACTCACTTACACTACTGATTACACACACCATTGGATATTTTCCTTAGTTGCTTTAGTTAATAAATATATATTTTGCTACTCCTTATCTCCACGTTGTCTCCCTTTGTTACGGGCTTTGAGCCGGTTCGTGACAAGTGGGGGCTCATCCGGGATTTGAACCCGGGACCTCTCGCACCCCAAGCGAGAATCATACCCCTAGACGATTGTATATTGCAGGGTAGATTGAAAAATTCAGAAACACTGGATATTTTAGACAGTCTTCTCACTCACCTACCTGTTGATGAGCGGAAAGAGATGGTTGGTCTGATTCAGAGATTTCCAGGTTTATTTTCTGATACACCTACACGTACAAACTTAATAGAACATGATATTGACATTGGAGGTGCTGACCCCATTCGTCAGCGGTTCTATAGAGTTTCTTCAGAGAAACTACGTTGTCTGGATGCTGAGGTCAAGTACATGCTGGAGAGTAAGATAGCAGAGCCTTCTTTCTCCAGTTGGGCTTCTCCCTGTATCTTGGTCAGTAAACCGGATGGAACAAACCGTTTTTGTACGGACTACCGTAAGGTAAACAGTGTCACAAAGCCAGATTCATTTCCTCTTCCTCGGATGGAGGACTGTGTTGATCAAGTCGGTGCAGCTAAGTTTGTGAGCAAATTTGACCTGTTAAAAGGCTATTGGCAGGTGCCACTGACGAGTAGGGCACGTGAAATCTCTGCCTTTATTACACCCTTTGGTCTGTACTCGTATTCAGTTATGAGTTTCGGTCTGCGCAATGCACCTGCCACTTTTCAGCGACTTATGAACAGGGTTGTCGCCGGTCTGACCGGGTGCGCTGTTTATTTGGACGATGTAGTGATCTATGCAGATACTTGGGAAGAACATCTGTCCCGTATTCAAGCCTTGTTCGAACGTCTGGCTGCGGGTCGCCTCACAATCAATCTGGCAAAATGTGAGTTTGCTCAGGCGACCGTTACATACCTTGGAAAAGTGGTTGGGCAGGGTGAAGTGCGTCCTGTTCGGGCTAAAGTGGTGGCTATTGATGCTTTTCCACCACCAACTACTAAAAAGGAACTGATGCGTTTCTTGGGCATGATTGGTTATTACCGTAGTTTTTGTAATAACTTCTCTACTGTGGTCGCTCCCTTGACAGATATGCTGAAAGCTAAGGCTGTTTACGTTTGGTCTACTCGTTGTCAACACGCTTTTGAAGATTCAAAGAGGTTGCTTACCTCAATTCCAGTGCTGGCTGCTCCTCGCATGGATTTGTCATTTACCTTGCAGGTGGATGCTAGTCATGTGGGGGCAGGTGCAGTTTTGCTGCAAGCAGATGTGTCTGGGATTGAGAGGCCTGTTAGTTTCTTTTCTAAAAAGTTTAACGATTATCAGTTGAACTATTCGGTTATTGAAAAGGAAGCGCTAGCACTCATTTGGGCGCTACAACACTTCGAAGTGTATGTCGGGTCGGGGGTAGTACCTATTGTGGTCTACACCGACCATAACATTTAACATTTACATTTAAGTCATTTAGCAGACGCTCTTATCCAGAGCGACTTACAAATTGGTGCATTCACCTTATGACATCCAGTGGGACAGTCACTTAACAATAGTGCATCTAAAACTTAGGGGGTGGGGTGAGAGGGATTACTTAACCTATCCTAGGTATTCCTTAAAGAGGTGGGGTTTCAGGTGTCTCCGGAAGGTGGTGATTGACTCCGCTGTCCTGGCGTCGTGAGGGAGTTTGTTCCACCATTGGGGGGCCAGGGCAGCGAACAGTTTTGACTGGGCTGAGCGGGAGCTGTACTTCCTCAGTGGTAGGGAGGCGAGCAGGCCAGAGGTGGATGAACGCAGTGCCCTTGTTTGGGTGTAGGGCCTGATCAGAGCCTGGAGGTACTGAGGTGCCGTTCCCCTCACAGCTCCGTAGGCAAGCACCATGGTCTTGTAGCGGATGCGACTTCAACTGGAAGCCAGTGGAGAGAACGGAGGAGCGGGGTGACGTGAGAGAACTTGGGAAGGTTGAACACCAGACGGGCTGCGGCGTTCTGGATGAGTTGAAGGGGTTTAATGGCACAGGCAGGGAGCCCAGCCAACAGCGAGTTGCAGTAATCCAGACGGGAGATGACAAGTGCCTGGATTAGGACCTGCGCCGCTTCCTGTGTGAGGCAGGGTCGTACTCTGCGGATGTTGTAGAGCATGAACCTACAGGAACGGGCCACCGCCTTGATGTTAGTTGAGAACGACAGGGTGTTGTCCAGGATCACGCCAAGGTTCTTGGCGCTCTGGGAGGAGGACACAATGGAGTTGTCGACCGTGATGGCGAGATCATGGAACGGGCAGTCCTTCCCGGGAGGAAGAGCAGCTCCGTCTTGCCGAGGTTCAGCTTGAGGTGGTGATCCGTCATCCACACTGATATGTCTGCCAGACATGCAGAGATGCGATTCTCCACCTGGTCATCAGAAGGGGGAAAGGAGAAGATTAATTGTGTGTCGTCTGCATAGCAATGATAAGAGAGACCATGTGAGGTTATGACAGAGCCAAGTGACTTGGTGTATAGCGAGAATTTGGGCCAAGAACAGAGCCCTGGGGACACCAGTGGTGAGAGCGCGTGGTGAGGAGACAGATTCTCGCCACGCCACCTGGTAGGAGCGACCTGTCAGGTAGGACGCAATCAAGCGTGGGCTTGCCCAACTCGGAGAGGGTGGAGAGGAGGATCTGATGGTTCACAGTATCGAAGGCAGCCGATAGATCTAGAAGGATGAGAGCAGAGGAGAGAGAGTTAGCTTTAGCAGTGCGGAGCGCCTCCGTGATACAGAGGAGAGCAGTCTCAGTTGAATGACTAGTCTTGAAACCTGACTGATTTGGATCAAGAAGGTCATTCAGAGAGAGATAGCGGGAGAGCTGGCCAAGGACGGCACGTTCAAGAGTTTTGGAGAGAAAAGAAAGAAGGGATACTGGTCTGTAATTGTTGACATCGGAGGGATCGAGTGTAGGTTTTTTCAGAAGGGGTGCAACTCTCGCTCTCTTGAAGACGGAAGGGACGTAGCCAACGGTCAGGGATGAGTTGATGAGCGAGGTGAGGTAAGGGAGAAGGTCTCCGGAAATGGTCTGGAGAAGAGAGGAGGGGATAGGGTCAAGCGGGCAGGTTGTTGGGCGGCCGGCCGTCACAAGGCGAGATTTCATCTGGAGAGAGAGGGAGAAAGAGGTCAGAGCACAGGGTAGGGCAGTGTGAGCAGAACCAGCGGTGTCGTTTGACTTAGCAAACGAGGATCGGATGTCGTCGACCTTCTTTTCAAAATGGTTGACGAAGTCATCTGCAGAGAGGGGGAGGGGGGGAGGGGCGGAGGATTCAGGAGGGAGGAGAAGGTGGCAAAGAGCTTCCTAGGGTTAGAGGCAGATGCTTGGAATTTAGCGTGGTAGAAAGTGGCTTTAGCAGCAGAGACAGAGGAGGAAAATGTAGAGAGGAGGGAGTGAAAGGATGCCAGGTCCGCAGGGAGGCGAGTTTTCCTCCATTTCCGCTCGGCTGCCCGGAGCCCTGTTCTGTGAGCTCGCAATGAGTCATCGAGCCACGGAGCGGGAGGGGAGGACCGAGCCGGCCTGGAGGATAGGGGACATAGAGAGTCAAGGGATGCAGAGAGGGAGGAGAGGAGGGTTGAGGAGGCAGAATCAGGAGATAGGTGGGAGAAGGTTTGAGCGGAGGGAAGAGATGATAGGATGGAAGAGGAGAGAGTAGCGGGGGAGAGAGAGCGAAGGTTGGGACGGCGCGATACCATCCGAGTAGGGGCAGTGTGGGAGGTGTTGGATGAGAGCAAGAGGGAAAAGGATACAAGGCAGTGGTCGGAGACTTGGAGGGGAGTTGCAGTGAGGTTAGTGGAAGAACAGCATCTAGTAAAGATGAGGTCGAGCGTATTGCCTGCCTTGTGAGTAGGGGGAAGGTGAGAGGGTGAGGTCAAAAGAGGAGAGGAGTGGAAAGAAGGAGGCAGAGAGGAAAGAGTCAAAGGTAGACGTGGGGAGGTTAAAGTCGCCCAGAACTGTGAGAGGTGAGCCGTCCTCAGGAAAGGAGCTTATCAAGGCATCAAGCTCATTGATGAACTCTCCGAGGGAACCTGGAGGGCGATAAATGATAAGGATGTTAAGCTTGAAAGGGCTAGTAACTGTGACAGCATGGAATTCAAAGGAGGCGATAGACAGATGGGTAAGGGGAGAAAGAGAGAATGACCACTTGGGAGAGATGAGGATCCCGGTGCCACCACCCCGCTGACCAGACGCTCTCGGGGTGTGCGAGAACACGTGGGCGGACGAAGAGAGAGCAGTAGGAGTAGCAGTGTTGTCTGTGGTGATCCATGTTTCCGTCAGTGCCAAGAAGTCGAGGGACTGGAGGGAGGCATAGGCTGAGATGAACTCTGCCTTGTTGACCGCAGATTGGCAGTTCCAGAGGCTACCGTGGAACTCCACGTGGGTCGTGCGCGCTGGGACCACCAGAGTAGGGTGGCCGGGGAGGAGCGTTTGTATGGTCTGTGCAGAGAGGAGAGAACAGGGATAAACAGACACATAGTTGACAGGCTACAGAAGAGGCTACGCTAATGCAAAGGAGATTGGAATGACAAGTGGACTACACGTCTCGAATGTTCAGAAAGTTAAGCTACGTAGCAAGAATCTTATTGACTAAAATGATTAAAATGATACAGTACTGCTGAAGTAGGCCAGCTGGCAGTGGGTGCGTTGTTGACACTACACTAATCAAGTCATTCCGTTGAGTGTAATAGTTTCTGCAGTGTTGCTATTCGGGGGCTAGCAGGCTAGCTAGCAGTGTTGTTTACGTTACGTTGCGTTAAAAGAACGACAATAGATGGCTAGCGAACCTAGAAAATCGCTCTAGACTACACAATTATCTTTGATACAAAGACGGCTATGTAGCTAGCTAAGTAGCTAGCTACGATCAAACAAATCAAACCGTTGTACTGTAATGAAATGAAGTGAAAATGTGATACAACCTGTGAATGCGACCGGGTAGTTGAGTTCTATACAGAAGACGTTGGCTAGCGTTGGCTAGCTGTTGGCTAGCGTTGGCTAGCTGTTGGCTAGCTAGCAGAGTCACCTACGTTAAGGACGACAAATAGCTGGCTAGCTAACCTCGGTAAATTAAGATAATCACTCTAAGACTACACACTCTAAACCTAAACAACACAATTATCTTGGATACGATGATACGAAGACAGCAAAGACAGCTATGTAGGTAGCTAACACTAAACTAATCAAGTCGTTCAGTTGAGTGTAAAAGTTTCTCAGTGCAGCTAATCAGTGGACGTTAGCTAGCTGGCTAGTGAAGACTACGTTAGGACGGCGAAATACGATAATTACGCAATTATCTTTGATACAAAGACGGCTATGTAGCTAGCTGAGAAGAAATTGCTAAGATAAGACAAATCAAACCGAGATATAATGAAAAAGTTATACTACCCGTTGGAGCGACGTGCAGATGCGACCACTCGCTCCAACCGGAACCATAACCCCCTCACTTTTTTGAGGTCCATGATGTGTCCAAACCAGAGGATAATGCGATGGTGTTTATTTTTACAATCATTCCATCTCGATGTGAGGCACATCCGGGGGACTGAAAACGTGATTGCTGATGCGCTCTCTCGTGCGCCCTGTTCCTAATGTTTACGTGACTGACCATTGTTTCGTATTGTCATGTTCTCTCTGTCCTGTCTGCTCCCTCCTAGTCTTGTTTTCTTTCCTCTTAAATGTTGCTTCCTGTGCGAAGGTTGCTGAGGTCTGGGGAGGAGGTTGGCTGGGGCAAATTGTAAGTGTGAACACGTAAACCCTCATCAATTTGGGGCACAGAGGCTGTGTCAATTTGGGACGCAGAGGCCTGTGTCAATTTGGGACGCAGAGGCCTGTGTCAATTTGGGACGCAGAGGCCTGTGTCAATTTGGGACGCAGAGGCCTGTGTCAATTTGGGACGCAGAGGCCTGTGTCAATTTGGGACGCAGAGGCCTGTGTCAATTTGGGACGCAGAGGCCTGTGTCAATTTGGGACGCGGGAGGCTGGTATGTTGTTCCGGGGTCCTTGTTGGTCCCCGGTTTTATGGGGGGGAATGTGACGACCCTCCCACTCTGTCTGCCGTATTCTGTCTTTGTTCTTGTTTCCTTATTAGGATGCCGGTGGGCGGAGTTGAGAGGGTCGTCAGCTACATGGGAAACACCTGGGCCAGGTGTCTCCCAGGATAAATGGACCTCTTCCACATTCATGGAGGAGACTCTCTCCATGCAGACACCTTTTGTAGATTGTGTTGTGGTTCTTGGTGGCCTTTTGTTTGTTTGCTTTGGCACCTTTCATCACCCTGCATTATCACATTCATGCATGCAAAACACTCACTTACACTACTGATTACTGATTACACACACCATTGGATATTTTCCTTAGTTGCTTTAGTTAATAAATATATATTTTGCTACTCCTTATCTCCACGTTGTCTCCCTTTGTTACGGGCTTTGAGCCGGTTCGTGACACTATGAAGGTAGGATTATAGCAATATTTTGTTATGTTTAGGCCTATTTGCATGTATATTTCTAATATTGTACCTAATGTTGGCTGTTAGGCTAAATAAAAAATGTATTCTCCAAATTGTTACATTTTTATTAAAGACTATCAGAAAGAGTGTTGGTACGTATTTATTTTAATCCAAAGCTATGAATAAGTCAGTCAACTTCATGTATGTGCCGAGGCTATATTACTGCGCCATCAACTTGATTATTTAGCAGACATCACCTTCTTATATTCAGTCAACACATATATCTTAAGAATATCATGGAATATAATTGAACATTTTAGTTTCTCTTAGAATAAAAACGTATTGTAACAACAGTTTTAGTAAGTAATACTGACGAGTAGAAACAAAAAAAGTGTATTTTTCAGGGTGTGCGCATGCAGGACAGAGGAATACAATTCTTGTACTTTTGTTCTAAATTCAATCACCTTCTTCATCTTCATCATTCAGTTAATTGAAAATAAATTTTGTGCTCAATTATCAGTTTCTATTTGGTTTATGTCACCCATTTATTGTCAGTTAGAGACACATTAGCGCCTTGGGACCCAAAAGCATAATCAGTGCTCTAACTCCCCCTTGCGCTGGTCTGGAGCAATGAAGCAGTGACGCAGGTTACCATACTAAACCACAAATTACCTCTAAATTCCGCAGCATAATCTCAAAACTTTTAGTTGAGCAACCACTGTATATGACCAACTAACGTCAGCTAGATGGAAAATGGTTGTTAAATGGTTGGACATTAATCTTTCCAGTCATCTAACAGTAACAGTAATAGAAATGAACTGCTTAACCTTACCTTGAATTGTGAATTTTACTACCCCCCTACGATTGTTGCGCCTCTTGTCGAGATCAGTGGTGCCTTCACAGTACTTCGCCTGGTTGGAAAGATAAAATAAAATCTCTTTGAGGGATGCCATTAAAGTGCAAGCTACATACAAACAGTAAGCAGCTACAATAACAGTTAGTTAGCTAGCTAGATAAACAGAAAGCAGCAACAATAACAGTTAGCAAGCAAGATAACGTTAGCTAAATAAAACTGTCTGGCTGAGATAAATAAGTAGCTAGCAATGTCAATATAAATTCTATCTAAAAACTGCTTAAATGATTGATTCCTATTTAACAATATTTTGTTATATAAAGACAAATATACACTACTGGTCAAAAGTTTTAGAACTCCTACTCATTCAAGGGTTGTTCTTTATTTGGACTACTTTCTACATTGTAGTATATAATTTTACAATCCAGGGTTACTTTAGTCACCTCAACTTGCTCAACTTCCACATGATTTATTAAAATATTTAATCAATGACTTGTCCCCAATGCCTTTAGTTTTAGAAATATTTAGGATGCCACCCACTCTGAAACTAACGGCAGCTCTTTGTTAAATGTGAATCTACTATATGCAGATGACTGTGCTCCCCTCTCCATGCAGCACTAACTAAACGTGGTCTCCATCTACAACTCCATCGGCCTCACCATCAACATCAAAAAGGTTCAAATCATTGTGCAACAACTCACCCCCCGTCAAGAATTGCCCACCTTCCAGATCGACATTCCACAACTCAAAAATGTGCCTCGCTTCACCTCAAGTCCAGGGTATTCCAGAACAGGAAACTGACAATACCCACCAAGACCACATTATACAAGGCAGTGTGCATATCAACCTGAAGCCTGGACACTGTACAGAAGGTACATCAAAAACTTGAAGCCTTTAACATCTGATGCCCACAACGGATTCTTGGCCTAAAATGGGAGGACAGGGTACCCTACAAATCAAATTGCATTGGTCACATACACATGATTAGCATATGTTATTACAGGGGTAGAGAAATGCTTGTGCTTCTAGCTCCGACAGTGCAGTAATATCTAACAAATTACACAACACATATACCCAATACACAAATCTAAGTCGGAATGAATTAAGACTATATACATATGGACGAGCAATGTCAGAGCGGAACGGACTAAGATACAGTAGAAAAGTATAGAAAACAGTATATACATATGAGTAATGCAAGATATGTAAGCATTATTAAGTGAATGAGTTACCGTAGAATACCGTATAGAAAACAGTATATACATATGAGAAAGCTACAATTGAACACAATCCATCAGCATTGATGCACTCCTTGCCCAAAGAAACCTGCGGTGGCTGGTACATGTGATGCACATGCCTCCTCACCTCCTCCCTCTGCAAATCCTTTATGGCCAGCTGAAGAATGGACTGGAAGAGAATGGAAGAGGTCTGCTGGGGGTCAAAATAAGTGCTTCAAGAACCACATCAAGACTATGCTGAAGCTGTGTGACATCCAACCTTTAAACCTGGGGAGCCTGGCAACCCCCGCCGTACCTGGCGTTCCACCTGCCACCTGTGTGTCACACACCTCCAGGACATAATCACAGAGAGGAGAATAGAATTGTATGTGCAACGACACCAGCATGCAGCAGGGGCACCCATCTCTGGTGGAGAATTCACCTGCCCCTCGTATGGCAAACCATGCGGGTCTTGCAATGGCATAAACTCAACCGCTCTCAATTACCACAACTGGGAGCAAGGTCATCATCAACATCGATGGACAGTCATAACCAAGGTGTATGTTTGTGTGTTTCAGAGCATTAACAGAGTGAGAGAGTCACCACCCTACTTTCAGGTGATGAGATGAATTGAAGAACCTCAATTGACATTATTTACCATTCACCTCCCACAACACATCGTCATTTATTATACTACACCGCCCGATGATCTCACTCATTCCCAACCCTTGATGAGAGGAGCCAATCGATTGCTGGCCTTATCCCTCCCCGTCTGAAGATGCTTCTCCGATTGTAACGACAGCGAAACCCTGGCAGTGAGGATATTTTTAAAAAACTATTGAACCTTTCATTTAACTAGGCAAGTCAGTTAAGAACAAATTATTATGTACAATGATGGCCTACACTGACCAAACGCAGATGACACTGGGCCAATTGTGCACCACCCTATGGGACTCACAATCACTGCCTCTTGTGATACAGCCTGGAATCAAACCAGGGTGTCTGTACACCTCTACCACAGAGATGCAGTGCCTTAGACCGCTGCGCTACTCGGGAGCGCCAAATGATTGTCTGGCACTGGGAGTGAACTCATGATGCATAGTGTCGAACCGTGCTGCTCAGACCACTTCGCTACGGCAGTTCACAATGCTCTAAGGATGAAGTGAATGAAGAGAGTGTGATAGGCATCGCATTGGACGCAACATCCCCCCGAAGGGATTTATTTGAAGATGCTCATGTGAGATTACCTGGCCCTCATTTCCTCCCACCTCTGTTCTCGCTCAATCAACACTCGGAAGGTGCTAAAGGACATCATGTCACACACACCGGCAGCTTTTTACTTTGGTCTCCTGTTAAAATCCCAAAGAGCTGTGAAGAGGCCGCAAGTGCAAGGGTTTAACTGCCTTGGGGGACATGGGCAAAAAGGAGGCCGAGGAGCGAAGATGTAAGAGAGGTTGGGATAGAGGGGGGTCCCTACTGTCCCGTAATATCTTGTGGTATACCCTGATGGAGAGAGCAGGCAGAAGAAGAAGGAATAAAGGATGAATAAATTAAGGGAGAGATTGATAAACGGTTTTCTGGTTTATTGTTGTCCGTATGAATGATGCCATTACCAACACAAAGGACACAAAGTCTCTTAATTCTGTCATTCAGGAAAACAAAGCGGCAGAGGGAATATGGTCTGTGTAGATAGCGGACCCCCTTAACCCCCGGACTACGCAGTAACAACCCCCCCATCCCTGGCCTGACAATCCCTCTACAATAAGCCCCCAAGCACGTACGCACACACACACACACATAGAGTCCCATACACTGGCCATACAGCCACGATACAGCACAACAGTGAACGCCACAGCATAAATACACATCATTAACTTTCCTCTCAAACTGTGAGCCTCCAAAAACCAATGCCACGTAATGTGCACTGAGACAACACTGATCATTTCAACAAGGATTACATGTTAAAGGGGTGATCTGCAGTAGCTGCATCCATTATCGTTATGTACCCTTTGGTTCAACTGTCATTCAACTGTCAGAACCCAAAATAAGCTTTTTTTTACTCCAATGTTTGTAAACAAAGTAAAAGTAAACAATCACTGTATAGGCTCGAAACATGATTACTACTATACTTTTGATATCATGGATGGTCAGTCCCTGCATCCATAGCTTTGTCATTGAATTTGAGAATGGTTACATTTCTCCAGGCCTATCCCTCAGCTTTTTAGCGAAACAGTGGCAGGCAAACACTTTGATATTGTTTCAACTGCTGATTGTCACATTATGGGCAAGATGCTATGAGAATGCATAGAATGGGCCCATTATACAACCAGAGACTGTGCTAAAAACTGACTAACCACATTGACATTACACTTAAGAGACTGAAGCACTTTCCTGTCAGAGCAAATACACAAACCCAAAACAAGCAGCTTATTTGAAGTGTCTGCCAGAAGTTAATGTCACCGTAACATTTCAATAGATATTGTAGAGTCATGCAAAGTACTTGCATGACTTGTAACAGACAGACAAATCTGATCGATGTTCATTTTGTGTATGATTTCATCAGAAGTTAATATCGGACTAATGCCGGATTCATTGTTTTGTTAATGTACTTAACAAATTCTCTCTCTCGCTCCCTTATTAGTGTTGAGGTTTGTTGTTGAGAAGCCGACCAAAGTAAATGGTCCATTGTGTTGCGAGGGGCGGCAGTGGATCATATTAAGCATGTATTGATTAGTGGGGTAAGCTAACGAGAATGAGCCTACTCTTAATGTGCAAAGAGCAATAGCTCTCCCGTTTTATAACAATGGGAGATGGAACACAGTCCTAACTCATGGCGATGGCGTTGACAAGTGAGGGATTGGGAGGAACCCAGGTAGACAAGGGTGAGCAGAGAGAGAGAGAGAGAGTGTGTGTATATCTTTTTCTGTCCTTTTAGTACTTCAATCAAAGCATTTTAATTCCACCCTGGTCATAGGCCGAAGCCTCCTAGGATTCCTCAGAATTGACCACTTAACAGCTGCTTTTATGTAAAAAACTGCCTGTCGGGGACATGCTCTTTTACTGCTCGAGGGCCCCCTGCAATTGGGATACAATTCAAGGTGAATGGTAGGGAATTAGGTTGTGCAGCCTAGCAGTGACGATAAGAACCTTAAGACACAGACCGCTGCACAGAGGATGACCAGCACCCCCTAGTGATTCAAACACAGATGTACTCTGTCTACCAAGGTGCATGTCCTTTCTCTTTACTATAACAATCATGGACCTTTTCCAAATGGAATGTACACAATCATTCATAGGGTAATATTTAATTCATAGGATCAACTTTTTAATCACTAGTCCCATGATATCTATGCTGTTGACGCACACACACACAAACTCACACTGAGCTCACACCTAACTGGAAGCTGTATTGTCAGACAGTCCTATTTAGTCATATTCCCAGAAAATGGAAGAAAATGCTCTTTGAAAAAAACAGTGTATATCCTTACACACAAGAAAGCACATGCACACGCACATAGTATTTGTTTTAAATATATTATTTCTTACATAGTTAGTCCAGAAAATGTTGTGTTATTACGTACAGCCGGGAAGAACGAATGGATATCAGAGCGGCTGTAACTCACCAGCACTACCAGCATTACGACCAGGAATACAACCACCCAGGGCATTTGAACTGATTCCAGAGGCCGATCCAAAACAACGCCGGTGGGAATCGGAGCAATCTTCTTGTCCGACTCAGGAGGCAAGCACACCACCCACCACTTCCAAGTATATTACTTGCTAATGTTCAGGGATTGTAACATATTCTGTTTCACAGAAACATGGCTCTCTCGGGACATACTGTCGGAGTTGGTCCAGCTATCTGGATTCTCAGTTCATCATGCCGACGGGAATAAAGATCTCTCTGGGAAGAAGAAGAAGAAGAAGGGGGTGTATGTTTCATGATTAACAAATCATGGTGTGATTGTGATAACATACAGGAACTCAAGTCCTTCTGTTCACCCAACCTAGAATACCTAATTATCAAATGCCAGCCGTATTATCTCGCAAAATAATTCTCTTTGATTATAGTCACAGCCGTGTATATCCCCCCTCAAGCCAATACCACGACGGCCTTCAAGGAACTTCACTGAAATGTATGCAAACTGGAAACCATATATCCTGAGGCTGCATTTATTGTATTTTATTTTATTTATTTATTTTATTTTGGGGGATTTTAACAAAGCAAATTTGAAGAAAAGGATGCCTAAATTCTAGAGGCATATCGACTGTAGTACTCGCACAGCTAAAACACTAGACCGCTGTTACTCCAACTTCCGGGATGCATACAATTGTGGCCCTCCCCCTCCCTCATTTCGGCAAATCTGACCACGACACCATTTTTCTCCTCCCTTCCTATCGGCAGAAAGTCAAATAGGAAATACCCGTGCTAAGGACTATTCAACGCTGGTCTGACCAATCGGAATCCACGTTTAAAGATTATTTTAATCATGAGGACTGGGATATATTCCAGGTGGCTTCTGGGAATAACATTGACGAATATACTAAAATGGTAACTGCCTTTATCAGGAAGTGTATAGGAGATGTTATACCAGCTGTGACTATTTAAACCTAGCCTAACCAGAAACCGTGGACAGATGGCAGCATTTGCACAAAACCAAAAGCGCAAACCACAGCATTTAAACATGGCAAGGTGACATGGAAAATGGCAGAATACAGACAAAGTAATCATTCCCTCCGCAATGCAATTAAACAGGCAAAATGTCAGTATAGAGACAATGGCTCAGACATGAGAAGTATGTGGCAGACAGACATTCCATGGACTACAAAAGGAAAAATAGCTACATCGCCGACACCGACGTCTTGCTTCAAGACAAGCTAAACACCTTGTTTGCCCGCTTTGAGGATCTGAGGATTTGAGGATAACACAGTGCCAATGACGCAGCCTGCTACCAAGGACTGTGGGCTCTCCTTCTCCGTGGCCGAGTGAATAAGACGTTTAACCATGTTAACCCTCGCAAGGCTGCCGGCCCAGACGCATCCTCAGAGCATGCGCAGACCAGCTGGCAGATGTGTATCCCAGTCTGCAGTACCCACATGCTTCAAGAGGGTCACCATTGTTCCTGTACCCAGGAATGCAAAGGTAACTAAACTAAATGACTTTACCTCCGTTGCACTCCTCTGTCATCATGAAGTGCTTTGAGAGACTAGTCAAGGATCATATCACCTCCATCTAACCTGTCACCATAGACCTAATTCAATTTGCTAACCACCCCAATAGGTCCAGAGACGATGCAATCACCATCACACTGCACACTGCCCTATCCCATCTGGACAAGAGGAAAACTTGTCTATTGACTATAGCTCAGCATTCAACACCAAGTAACCTCAAAGCTCATCATTAAGCTTGAGGCCCTGGGTCTGAACCCCGCACTGTGCAATTGGGTCCTGGACTTCCTGACAGGCCGCCCTCAGGTGGTGAAGGTGGGAAACAACACCTCCACTTTGCTGATCCTCAACCCTGGGGCCCCACAATGGTGCATACTCAGTCCTCTCCTGTACTCCCAGTTCATCCATGACTGTGTGGCCAAGCATTCCTCCAACTCAATCATCAAATTTGCAGACGACACAACAGTAGTAGGCTTGATTACCAACAACGACGAGACAGCCTACAGGGAGGATGTGATGGGTCTGGGAGTGTGGTGCACGGAAAATAACCTAAAAAATAACCTCAACATAAACAGAACAAAGGAGATGATCGTGGACTTCAGGAAACAGCAGAGGGAGCACCCCCCTATCCACATCGACGGTACAGTAGTGGAGAGGGTAGAAAGTTTTAAGTTCCCGGACAAACTGAAATGGTCCACCCACACAGACAGCGTGGTGAAGGCGGCGCAGCAGCGTCTCTTCAACCTCAGGAGGCTGAAGAAATTGGCTTGTCACCAAAAACACTCAAACTTTTACAGATGCACAATTGAGAACATCCTGTCGGGCTGTATCACCGCCTGGTACGGCAACTGCTCCGCCCATAACCGTAAGGCTCTCACAGAGGGTGGTGACGTCTGCACCATGCATCATTGGGGTCAAACTACCTGCCCTCGAGGACACCTACACCACCCAATGTCACAGGAAGGCCATAAAGATCATCAAGGACAACAACCACCTGAGCCTCTGCCTGTTCACCCCGCTATCATCCAGAAGGCGAGGTCAGTACAGGTGCATCAAAGCAGGGACCGAGAGACTGAAAAACAGCTTCTATCTCAAGGCCATCAGACTGTTAAACAGTCATCACTAACATTGAGTGGCTGCTGCCAAAATACTGTCTCAACTCCAGCCACTTTAATAATGGAAAACTGTATGTAATAAATGTATCACTAACCACTTCAAACAATGTCACTTCATATAATGTTTACATATTGTAATGATATTCGTAGGTGGAAGAAAGTGAAGAGGACCAAGGTGCAGCATGGTACGTGTTCATGGTAAATTTAATAAAGAAACTGAACACAAGAACAAACAAAAGAACTAAGTGGAACAAACTAAACTGTTCTGTCTGGTGCAGACACACAAAGACAGAAAACAACTACCCACAAATCATAGTGGGAACACAGGCTACCTAAGTATGGTTCTCAATCAGAGACAACGATTGACAGCTGCCTCTGATTGGGAACCATACCAGGCCAAAAGCAGAAATACAAAACATAGAACAAAAACATAGAATGCCCACCCCAACTCACGCCCTGACCAAACTAAAATAGAGACAAAAAAAGGAACTAAGGTCAGGACGTGACACATGTATCTACAGTATGTATATACTGTACTCTATACCATCTATTGCATCTTGCCTATGCCGTTCTATACCATCACTCATTCATATATGTATTTTATGTACATATTCGTATTCATTCCTTTACACTTGTAAGGTAGTTGTTGTGAAATTGTTAGGTTAGATTACTCGTTGGATATTACTGCATTGTCGGAACTAGAAGCACAAGCATTTCACTACGCTCACATTAACATCTGCTAACAATGTGTATGTGACAAAAAAAAAGATTTGATTTGATGCAGCCACCACCCTGTTTGAACATTTAGAGAGTACTGTAGTACTCAATTGTGTTGTATTGGATTTGCCCCAAACATAACACTTTGTATTTAGAAGAAAATGCTTTGCCACACTTTTTGCAGTATTACTTTAGTGCCTTGTTGTAAAAAGGATGCATGTTCTGAAATATTTTAATTCTGTACAAGCTTCCTACTTTTCACCCTGTCAATTAGATGTAGTTGATCCATCCTCAGTTTTCATTACACTTCGTAACTGTTTTAAAGTCACTACTGGCCCGGCCCCATGGTGAAATCCCTGAGCGATGTCCTTCCTCTCTGGCAACTGAGTTGGGAAAGACGCCTGTATCTTTGTATTGATATAACATCCAAAGTGTAATTAACAACTTAATATTCAAATCAACAAAGACATGGTTTTATTGGTCACACAAATTTAGTAGATTTAATAGCGATGTTATAGCGATGAACCAGGAACAGATATAGCACTTGCTTCACTCCAGACCTGACTGCCCTTGACCAGCCCCCGCGATAAGCAACTTTTCAGGAAAGTTAGGAACCAGTATGTGCAGGCAGTTAGGAAAGCAACGGCTATCTTTTTCAAACAGAAATTTGCATCCTGTAGCACAAACTCCTAAAAGTTCTGGGACACTGTAAAGTCCATGGAAAATAAGAGCAACTCCTCCCAGCTGCCCACTGCACTGAGGCTAGGAAACTCTGTCACCAATAAATCCACTATAATTGAGAATTTCAATAAGCATTTTTCTACGGCCGGCCATGCTTTCCACCTGGCTATCCCTACCCCGGTCAACAGCCCTGCGCCCAAGCCTCCCCATTTCTCCTTTACCCAAAGCCAGATAACTGATGTTCTGAAAGAGCTGCAAAATCTGGACCCCTACAAATTAGCCGGGCTAGACAATCTGGACCCTTTCATTCTAAAATTATCTGCCGAAATTGTTGCCTTCCCAATTGCTAGCCTGTTCAACCTCTCTTTCGTATAGTCTGAGATCCCCAAAGATTGCAATGCTGCCGCGGTCATCCCCCTCTTCAAAGGGGGAGACACTCTAGACACAAACTGCTACAGACCTATATCTATCCTACCCTGCCTTCCTAAGGTCTTCGAAAGCCAAGTTAACAAACAGAACACCGATCATTTCGAATCACACCGTAGCTTCTCCCCTATGCAATCTGGTTTCCGAGCTGGTCACGGGTGCACCTCAGCCATGCTCAAGGTCCTAAACGATATCATAACTGCCATTAATAAGAGACAATACTGTGCAGCTGTATTCATCGACCTGGCCAAAGCTTTCGACTCTGTCAATCACCATATTTTTATCTGCGGACTCAACAGCCTTGGATCCTCAAATGACTATCTTGCCTGGTTCACCAACTACTTCTATGACAGAGTTCAGTGTGTCAAATCGAAGTGCCTGTTGTCCGGACCTCTGGCAGTCTCTATGGGGGTGCCACAGGGTTCAATCCTCGGGCAGACTATTTTCTCTGTATACATCAATGATGTCTCTCCTGCTGCTGGTGATTATTTGATCCACCTCTATGCAGACGGCAGCATTCTGTGTACTTCTGGCCCTTCTATGGACACTGTGTTAACTAACCTCCAGACGGGTTTCAATGACATACAACACTCCTTCCGTTGCCTCCAACTACTCTTAAATTCAAGCAAAACTAAATGCATGCTCTTCAACCGATCGTTGCCCACACCTACCCAGCCTGGACGGTTCTGACTTAGAATATGTGGACAACTACGAATACCTAGGTGTCTGGTTAGACTGTAAAGTTTCCTTCCAGCTTTAAGCATCTCCAATCCAAAATTAAATCTTGAATCGACTTCCTATTTTACAACAAAGCATCCTTCACTCATGCTGCCAAACATACCTTAGTAAAACTGACTATCCGACCGATCCTTGACTTCGGCGATGTAATTTACAAAATAGCCTCCAAACCTCTACACAGCAAATTGGATGCAGTCAATCACAGTGCCATCTCTTTTGTCACCAAAGCCCCATATACTACCCACCACTGCAACCTGTATGCTCTCGTTGGCTGGCCCTCGCTTCATATTCGTCGCCAAACCCACTGGCTCCAGGTCATCTATAAGCCGTTGCTAGGTAAAGCCCCACCATATCTCAGCTCACTGGTCACCATAGCAGCACGCGCTCCAGCAGGTATATTTCACTGGTCAACCCCAAAGCCAATTTCTCCTTCGTCTGCCTTTCCTTCCAGTTCTCTGCTGCCAATGACTGGAACAAATTGCAAAAATCACTGAAGCTGGAGACTCATATCTCCCTCACTAGCTTGAAGCACCAGCTGTCAGAGCAGCTCACAGATCACTGCACCTGTACATAGCCAATCTGTAAATAGCCCATCCAACTACCTCATCAACATATTCGTATTTATTTTGCTCCTTTGCACCCCAGTACCGCTACTTGCACACTCATCAACTGCACATCTATCACCTCAGTGTTTAATTTGCCATACTGTAATAATTTAGCCACTATGGCCTATTTATTGCCTCAACCCCCCTTATCCTACCTCATTTGCACACACTGTATATAGTCTTACTCTATTGTATTATTGACTGTATATTTGTTTATTCCATGTAACTCTGTGTTGTTGTTTTTTTTGCACTGCTTTGCTTTATCTTGGCCGGGTCGCAGTTGTAAATGAGAACTTGTTCTCAACTAGCCTACCTGGTTAAATAACTGGGGGAATTTTTAAAATATATTTATTTAGAATCTAAGGCACACTTAACCAGCATGGCTACCACAGCATACTGCAGCGATACGCCATTCCATCTGGTTTGCACTTAGTGGGACTATCATTTGTCTAAGGGCTATTTGACCAAGAAGGAGAGTGATGGAGCGCTGCATCAGTTGACCTGGCCTCCACAATCACCCGATCTCAACCCAATTGAGATGGTTTGGAAGGAGGTGAGTGAAGGAAAAGCAGCCATCAAGTGCTCAGCATATTTGGGAACTCCTTCAAGACTGCTTGAAAAGCAGTCCAGGTGAAGCTGGTTGAGAGAATGCCAAGAGTGTGCACAGCTGTCATCACGGCAAAGGGAAGCTACTTTGAATAATCTGAAAAGAATGTAGAAAATAGTAAAAATAAAGAAAAACCCTTCAATGAGTCGGTGTGTGCAACCTTTTAACTGCTACTGTAGTTCTGTATTATTCTTGTGTAAGAATGTGGCTTACTTCCTAGAAGACATAGTCCATGTTACAGGCTTTGTTTTTTTCCATTTATATTTTGAAGTTGCACGTTAGCACAAGGGGTGCAGATTGGTGTCACCTCATTAGTCAGTGCTTGTGCTAGCTTGTCATCTCGTTAGTGGGAAATTGTTTCACCTGTGTTGACCCAGGTGCCATTTAAGAGTGGCTGGCCCAGTACTCCAGTTGCCTAAGGGTGTATGTACCTTGCACAGCCCGTCATCGTCTTGTCATCCGTGGACCACGTCCTCAAGTTTATTGTCAATATATGGGAAGCTAATAATAGACTTACGATTTTTAGATTTCATATGTCCCCACAAGAGACCTTTTTCCTTTTGTCAGGCCATCGTTGTAAATAACAGTTTGTTCTTAACTGACCTGCCTAGTTAAATAAAGGTTAAATAAAAAGTAATTACAATGTTATGAATGGGTACTGCTAATCCTGTAGCTTTATCAATTTAATATTTGCATTTGCAATATATCGACTGTGGCTGATTTTCCTTTTTCGAATCTTCTAATATAATCTAGCTAGCTAGCTACAGCCATGTATTTCATGTTTCTAAATACATGCCTCTATATATGGCGGTGGCTATAGCTTACTAGCTAGCCTAGCTCAACTAAAAAAAACAATTATTTTTATAAAATACATTAGTTCGTAAGTCAGTTCATAAATGCATAGCTTGCATAGCATGCATACCTTATCTCTTCGGCTGACCTGATGAATATGGCAATTGTTTACACAATCCATGCAATGACTCCATTTCCTAGTTACTGTCTGTCTCTCATCAATGTGTATCTTGCTAGCTGTCACTCAAATGGAGAGGGGCTTAAACTCATTAGCTGTGTGTAGAAAACAGTTGCTTTCAAACTAGAGATTTCATGACTAATGGATGTAAAACAGTTATTCTGCTCATAGATTATGCATGTACGAACTATACATTGACACAACCAGCCCAAAGTGGGAGGGAAAAAAACATCCTGACGAATTTGTTCCAGAACATCTCTTAAGAAGTTAAGAATTAAAATGGGCTTCCTTTATAGGAATAGGGCAAGCATTTTGTTAAATATCAGAAAACAAATAATTCAGTCGACATTCATACTGGTTATAGACTATGGTGGTATCATCTACAGTATATGAATGTGGCTGCCGCTGTATTGAAACCATTGGACGCAGTGAATGCACTTTATTAATTTTGTATCAGAAAGTAGGCTGGCCCCCTCTTAAGTCTGGTAGATCTATGCACTGCCCTCTTTTTGGTTTAAACTGTATAGGCTTATTGTGCAAACTTCTGCCATACCTTACTTCATTGTTAAATTACAGACATACGAGTCACCAGACCGATCACAAGGATGGCTAACTCTAGAGGTCCTGTTGTACTCTATGGAATTAGGTAAATCAGCATTCAGTTTATTTGCTACCCTTATAGGGAATGATTTCCAGAGCTCTCCGCAACTTCATGTTCTGGTGCCTCTAAGGCAGTTCACGTTGTTAATGGAGGACCATGCTTGCTTCTTAAATTGATTATAGCTTTGTGTGCTATGTTATACATATCATAAATTGTGTTCATGCAGGGCTCCCTTGTAAAATATGTCTTGGTCTAAATGGGACTCCCTTATAAAATAAAGGTGAAATTAAAAATAACTTTTTGACTTCTGTTTCATGTGACTACCTCTCTAAACACACAGGATTCAGGACTGAGCTAGCTAGCTACTCTTCACTACTACCAAAATGTGGCACCCACTTTGGTGATGCTACGGCAGTCACGAGGCGCCAGAAATCACACCACACTTCTATAGTAAATTCAGAAGTAGCCTTATTAGTCCTCCATACAGTCATGCTCTCTTTCAACTCTGTACACCTACAGTTGAAGTAGGAAGTTTACATGCACCTTAGCCAAATACCTTTAAACTCAGTTTATCACAATTCTTGACATTTTAGGTCAGTTAGGATCACCACTTTATTTTAAGAAGGTGAAATGTCAGAATAATAGTAGAGAATTATTTATTTCAGCTTTTATTTCTTTCATCACGTTCCAAGTGGGTCAGAAGTTTACATACACTCAATTAGTATTTGGTAGCATTGCCTTTAAATTGTTTGACTTGGGTCAAATGTTTTGGCTAGCCTTCCACAAGCATCCCACAAAAAGTTCAATAACAATGATCCTGGACAACACCCTGTCGTTCTCAACTAACATCAAGGCGGTGGCCCGTTCCTGTAGGTTCATGCTCTACAACATTCGCAGAGTACGACCCTGCCTCACACAGGAAGCGGCGCAGGTCCTAATCCAGGCACTTGTCATCTCCCGTCTGGATTACTGCAACTCGCTGATGGCTGGGCTCCCTGCCTGTGCCATTAAACCCCTACAACTCATCCAGAACGCCGCAGCCCGTCTAGTGTTCAACCTTCCCAAGTTCTCTCACGTCACCCCGCTCCTCCGCTCTCTCCACTGGCTTCCAGTTGAAGCTCGCATCCGCTACAAGACCATGGTGCTTGCCTACGGAGCTGTGAGGGGAACGGCACCTCAGTACCTCCAGGCTCTGATCAGGCCCTACACCCAAATAAGGGCACTGCGTTCATCCACCTCTGGCCTGCTCGCCTCTCTACCACTGAGGAAGTACAGTTCCCGCTCAGCCCAGTCAAAACTGTTCGCTGCTCTGGCTCCCCAATGGTGGAACAAACTCCCTCTTGACGCCAGGACAGCGGAGTCAATCACCACCTTCCGGAGACACCTGAAACCCCACCTCTTTAAGGAATACCTAGGATAGGATAAAGTAATCCTTCTCACCCCCCCCCCTTAAAAGATTTAGATGCACTATTGTAAAGTGGCTGTTCCACTGGATGTCATAAGGTGAATGCACCAATTTGTAAGTCGCTCTGGATAAGAGCGTCTGCTAAATGACTTAAATGTAAATGTAAATGTAAGTTGGGTGAATTTTGGCCCATTACTCCTGACAGAGCTGGTGTAACTGAGTCAGGTTAGTAGGCCTCCTTGCTCGCACACGCTTTTTCAGTTCTGCCCACAAATGTTCTATGGGATTGAGGTGAGGGCTTTGTGATGGCCAATCCAATACCTTAACTTTGTTGTCCTTAAGCTGTTTTGCCACAACGTTGGAAGTATGCTTGGGGCCATTGTCCATTTGGAAGACCCATTTGCGACCAAGCTTTAAACTTCCTGACTGATGTCTTGAGATGTTGCTTCAATATATCCACATAATACTCCTGCCTCATGAAGCCATCTATTTTGTGACGTGCACCAGTCCCTCCTGAAGCAAAGCACCCACACAACATGATGCTGCCATGCCCGTGCTTCATGGTTGGGATGGTGTTCTTCGGCTTGCAAGCCTCCCCCTTTTTTCCGATGGTCATTATGGCCAAACGGTTATATATATATACTTTTTCATCAGACCAGAGGACATTTCTCCAAAAAGTATGATCTTTCTCCCAGTGTGCAGTGGCTAACCGTAGTCTGGCTTTTTTATGGCGGTGTTGGAGCAGTGGCTTCTTCCTTGCTGAGTGGCCTATCAGGTGATGTTGATATAGGACTCGTTTTACTGTGGATATAGATCATTTCATACCTTTTTCCTCCAGCATCTTCACAAGGTCCTTTGCTGTTGTTCTGGGATTGATTTGCAATTTTCGTACCAAATTACGTTCATCTCTAGGAGACAGAACGCGTCTCCTTCCTGAGCGGTATGACGGCTGCGTGGTCCCATGGTGTTTATACTTGCATACTATTGTTTGTACAGATGAACATGGTACCTTCAGGCGTTTGGAAATTGCTCCCAAAGATGAACCAGACTTGTGGAGGCACACCATTTTTTTCTGAGGTCTTGGCTGATTTCTTTTGATTTTCCCATGATGTCAAGCAAAGAGGCACTGAGTTTGAAGGTAGGCCTTGAAATACATCGACAGGTACACCTCCAATAGGCTCAAATGATGCCAATTAGCCAATCAGAAGCTTCTAAAGCCATGACATCATTTTCTGGAATTCTCCAAGCTGTTTTAGTGTATATAAACTTCTAACCCACTGGAATTGTGATACAGTGGTATATAAGTGAAATAATCTGTCTGTTAACAATTGTTGGAAAAATGAGTTGTGACATGCATAAAGTAGATGTCCTAACCAACTTGCCAAAACTATAGTTTGTGGAGTGGTTGAAAAACGAGTTTTAATGACTCCAACCTGTAAACTTCCGACTTCAACTGTATGTTTTCGGGCTTCTCTCCATCTTCAACCTCCGGACAGTAGGCATAATAAAATCAAAACATTGCATGCTAGCCAGCTAACATTAGCTACATAGCCAAAAATCAACCGCCAACTTCAGTCTTGAAAACGTACTGGATTAGAAACAATTCAGCGAATAGTTAATAAAAATGCTATACAAACAATTATGACAAATATTTACAAAATGTACAGGAGCTCTCTGCCTAGGTGACCTCACGGCGCCATGACAACGACGGAACCACTTGTTCACTTCCCATTCATTGATATGAAAGGAAAATACTGGTACAGCACGAGCCCACTAAGCCCACTCTCTAGCCCCTGCCTCCACCAATCCAATGCTTTTAGATTTTTGGGAAGTATGGGAGAACCGGGATGAAAGTGACACTTTTGTTTTTTTATTACTATGAAATCGACAGAGCTTGAGACAACATTCTATGACAAACAATTTAAGTCTTCTACCAATAGCTACTGTAATTTAATGTATAGGGTAAATTAGTTTAAATTAAATAGACCTTGAACAGAACTACTGCAATGTTACTGTAACGGCGTTCGTCTGTTGAAGGAGAGTCGGACCAAAATGCAGCGTGGTGGTTACTCATGTTCTTTAATGAAGAATTGCGATACATGAAATAAATATAAATATACAAAACAACAAACGGAGCGAGAAAACCTATCACAGCCTATCTGGTGAACACTACACAGAGACAGGAACAATCACCCACAAAATACACAGTAAAACCCAGGCTACCTAAATATGGTTCCCAATCAGAGACAACGAGAATCACCTGACTCTGATTGAGAACCGCCTCAGGCAGCCAAGCCTATGTTAGACACACCCCTAATCAGCCACAATCCCAATGCCTACAAAATCCCCAATACGACAACACAATAAACCCATGTCACACCCTGGCCTGAACAAATAATTAAAGAAAACACAAAATACTAAGACCATGGCGTGACAGTTACTTTTGTTCCTGCCGATAGCACAGATGGACACGCAGCCTTGGGACGGAAGTAACAGCTGGCGAGAAGTGCACAATATCTGTCTTATCTCCATATTTCTGGTTTTAGTACATTTGTTGAAAGTAACGCATTATCAGCCATAATTTCATGTTTTTGTCAATGTTTGAGTGATGAATGCTATAGGGTCGAAATGTATGAAAATGAACCATGCGTCAACATGGCAATGTTGCTCAAGCCCAATATTTTGCCTTACAATATTAATTCTACTAAAATGATCACAAAATAGCTATATTAACCATCGTTTTCTCATCTCACTTTAATGGGAATGTAGTAGGATATGTTTTTCACCATTATCAATGACTTCATGTTTAGCACTACCAATCAGGTGCCCTCCTGCTGTCCTTGTCATGCACACTTCTCATGTCTTGATAGAATAAACATTTTATTTTCTTCACAAATGGCAAACTCATCATGCTTATTACATTTCCATAGCATGACACAAGGTAATTGACCCCCAGAATCATAATGTATATTTTTAAATCAATCAATCTGGAACATTTCAAGAACTTTGTGCTATGATGAAACTGGCTCTTGTGAGGACTGCCACAGGAAAGGAAGACCCAGAGTTACCTCTGCTGCAGAGGATAAGTTAATTAGAGTTACCAGCCTTAGATTGCTGCCCAAATAAATGCTTCACTGAGTTCAAGTAACAGACACATCTCAACATCAACTGTTCAGAGGAGACTCCGTGAATCAGGCCTTCATGGTCGAATCGCTGCAAAGAATCCACTACTAAAGGACACCAATAATAAGAAGAGACTTGCTTGGGCCAAGAAACACAAGCAACAGACATTAGACTAGTGGAAATCTGTCCTTTGGTCTGATGAGTCCAAATTTGAGATTTTTGGTTCCAACGCTGTGTCTTTGTGAGATGCGGAGTAGATGAACAGATCTCCGCATTTGTGTGGTTCCCACCGTGAAAGCATGGAGGAGTTGGTGTGATGGTGTGGGGGTGATTGGCTGGTGACACTGTCAGTGATTTATTTAGAATTCAAGGCACACTTAACCAGCATGGCTACCACAGCATTCTGGAGTGATACGCCATCCCATCTGGTTTCCACTTAGTGGGACTATCATTTTTTTCCCAACAGGACAATGACCGAACATTTGACTAAGAAGGAGAGTGATGGAATGCTGCGTCGGATGACCTGGCCTCCACAATCACCCAATCTCGACCAGGCTGAGATGCTTTGGGTTGAGTTGGACCGCAGAGTTAAGAAAAAGCAGCCAACAACGGCTCAGTATATGTGGGAACTCCTTCAAGACTGTTTGAGACTATGCCAATAGTCTGCAAAGCTGTCAAGGCAAAGGGTAGCTACTTTGAAGAATCTAAAATCTAAAATATATTTTGATTTTTTTAAACACTTTTTTGGTTATTACACGATTATAACACGATGTGTTATTTCATAGTTCTGATGTCTTCACTATTATTCTACAATGTAGAAAACAGTAAAAATAAAGAACCTTTGAATTAGTAGGTGTCCAAACTTTAGACTGGTACTGTGTATACTTTATTTATTTCTTCTCAAAAGTAGTGCACTGGGCCTTTACTAGTCCTGTATTAGCAGACAGATGTAGCCAGTAGGTATTTTTTTAAATCCCCAGTTCAGAAAGTCCCTCCCTATTTCAGTCAGGTTTCCTCGGTTTGACATCTATTGAATATTAATATGACATAGATGTTTGCCTCACAAGTATGTTTGTGTGAGAGAGAAAAGCGGGGTAGAGTGATAGGGTAAAAATGAAGAGGATACAATGCCAAGTCAACTGAGTCCTTGAAACTTTTGCAACAGAAGTGGATGTCATCTACAGTTAAGCCTGAGACCTGCAGACTTGTGTTAGCTGCCTAAGGTAATTTATAGGCTTTAGGTCAACGGGCTAAAACAATGGTGCCTAAAATCCTGGATTAATCCAGTCATCACAAATATATACTATCCAAACAAAGCCAGTGCAAATACTAGACATCGAAGATAAAGCAAAACAAAAACAATGCAGGTCCTTCCACCCTGGAATCTTGTAAATGCAATCGTATTTGAAGGAAGATGTATAGTCTTATTTAAAGCAATAGACTACTGCCTCTGCTGGAAGTGGAATATTGGTTACACAACTGCCGTGTTGTCCCAATCTCCAGCTGATCCCATTCTGAATGTTGCGCGTGCGGTTGGTAGAAATGACGTGCACACTGGTTGGGGAAGTGTGTTCGTGTTTGTGCAGGGATGTCTTGTTCAAAGAAGCTCAGCTGTTTCGCACAGTAAGCGTATCATGGCTGCAACTTCGGCAATGATGGGGTAGGTGTAGGCTAGTATATACTTTTCAAATTGTCCTCTGTAACCCACAGTAGCAATAACCTAAAATGTTTATGGGATTGTTATTGTTGTGGTTTGTTTTAAATGAATAACTGCTTATTCTGTCGCTGCATGGGGGGGGGGTTGTGAATTTAAAATTGCTGTATCGAACGAGCTTTGTGATTTAGCCTACTTTAGTCTTAAAACTAGGATACACATTTTGTTGGGGGAAACGATCAGAAATAACCTTTAAGAAAAATATACCCAAAAACGAAAGTTTTTCCATCTATGTCATAGTCATTTGAGTTGCGATTTACTTTCCATTGTGACAATTCGTTTTTATTATAAAATGTCGATAAAGATAGATTTATCATAATACCTCTCTCTCCAGAGTATTACCGTTCCTGTTAGACCTACTGTCCATGGTCCCCGCTGGAGCTCAGGTAATTTGTCTGAGTGACATGTATGGCACGATCAACTCCCCGAACTTTCCAGAACCCTACCCTAAAGAGTCCGAGGTCCGCTGGAACATAAGCGTTCCCGACGGGTTCCAAATCAGACTTTACTTCCTGCACTTCGACCTAGAACCCTCCTACCTCTGTGAGTACGACTATGTCAAGGTAAGTGAATCGTGACTGCGTATGTGTGTGGCCAGCCATTCACACGGAGAAAATGCCTCGAAAAGGGACACATTTCACATGTCCCACCTGGATTTAGTTCAGTCAATTCAATTAGGAATGTAAATTAAAATTCAACTCTCATGACAAACATTTTTATTCTTGGAAGAGCTTTTTTTGTAATAGATTTGCCTGCCTGGCACAATAGACCCTGGCATATTGCCAAACTATTTGGCATTAGTTTGTCCCTGAGAAGGTGCATGGGTTTAGCCAGCCAAAGATGTCAGTGTGCCAGCATGGGCCAGTGTAATATGCTATGCCAGTGAAGAGAATGATAATGGATGATGTGCCAGGCGGCACTGGCACGGGAGCCTGGTCGGAGCTGGTGCCAGTTCGGGTTGGTTTGCCAGGCTTTGGTACCCGACCCATCTCTTGATTTCTAGGAACCAGAGTTATGCCAGAATGGTTGGAATTCTGAACAGGGTTTAGCATGGCAACATCACAAGCAGCATGGAACTGTAGTGTGGAGTGCTCTTATTGCAGCAAAGCATTCGGGGGAAATGCTCCTGTCCTCTGCTGTGTCTGACACAGTATCTTCGGCCATGATCCTATTCTACCCTTTTCCCAAAATGTGCTCATGAACACTCCCCGAAGTGTGCTCTTGTATACTTTATGATCTGTCGTAAAACTGTGTGCATTAACTCCACCTGGAAAATGCACTCCATTCGCCTTTTGTAGTCACTATAGCACCCTTTATTTCCTGTGTAATTTGGCAATATTGGAATTAGGCCACGGCAGTTTGTAAAAGAAAGAGCAATGGCATATTTAATCACATTTCTGTAGGTGTGGGCAGAATGTTTCGATATTTTGCAGTGACCTTTTCAAACTAAACATAGCAAGTGCCTGTCAACTCCAATTGTATGTCACATACGCCGAATACATTGGGTGTCGACCTTAAAGTTAAATGCTTACTTACAGCCCTTAACCAACAATGCACTTTTGAGAAAAGGAAGCTTGGCCCCAGTTATGTACTGGCCGTACGCACTACCCTCTGTAGTGCCTTGCGGTCGGGCGCTGAGCAGTTGCCATACCAGCTGTATAACTTTTTGAGGATCTGAGTACCCATGGCAAATCTTTTCAGTCTCCTGAGGGGGAATAGGCATTGTTGTGCCCTCTTCACGACTGTCTTGGTGTGTTTGGACCATGATGGTTTGTTGGTGATGTGGACACCAAGGAACTTGACTCTCTCAATGTGCTCCACTATAGCCCTGTTGATGAGAATGGGGGCGTGCTCGGTCCTCCTTTTCCTGTAGTCCACAATCTCCTTTGTCTTGATCATGTTAAGGGAGAGGTTGTTATCCTGGCTCCACACGGCCAGTTCTCTGACCTCCTCCCTATAGGCTGTCTCATTGTTGTCACTGTTGTGTCGTCGGCAAACTTAAGGATGGTGTTGAAGTCGTGCCTGGCCATGCAGTCATGGGTGAACAGGGAGTACAGGAGAGGACTGAGCACGCACTCCTGAGGGGGCCCCCATGTTGAGGATCAGCATGGCAGATGTGTTGTTACCTACCCTGTCCACACATTCTTCAAGATTGATTGTATATTGGAAACCATTTAAAAGTAGACTACAGCCCACATTTATATGCAAACAATGAATTGTTTTGATATTTTGTTTATCTATAGAATTTTGTGTTTTTATGTCCTGTCTTGGTATAGACTCAGAGATTAAATGGGTTTATGATGTTGCGCTCCTATTGCACAGCAATACTGTAGCCTACATGTACTGTCAAATATTTTACATACTACCAGTCTATCTACTGTGTTTGCAGAATGTTTTTAAAAAGTATTCAGTAATTTATGGATTCTGAAATAGAAAACAATGGCACATTCTGTCAGCACAACGTTTGACTGAAAACATGTTTTACATTTACTTTTTCCCCAGCCTGAATATGCTGGACTGCCCGCAAGTTCTGAAACATTGCCTAGGCTACTCAAAACAAATTAAAATTACAGTAGAGTAGTAACATACATACATCTAAGTTAAATAAACACTTTCTTGATGCACTGCCTATGGGATCATTCACACCCCGTGACTTTTTAACATTTTGTTCTGTTACAGCCTGAATTTAAAATTGATTACATTTAGAATATTTGGGGTCACTGGCCTACAAACAATAACACATAATGTCAAAGTGGAATTGTTTTAATTTTTTTAAACAAGTTAATAAAAAATGTAAAGCTGTAATGAGTAATAAACCTCTTTGTTATAGCAATCCTAAATGGGTTCAGAAGTAGAAATGTGCTTAACAAGTCAAATTATGTTGCATAGACTCACACTGTGTGCAATAATAATGTTTACCATGATTTATGAATGACTACCTCATCTCTGTACCCTACAAATAAAATCATATGTAAGGTCCCTCAGTCAAGTAGTGAATTTCAAACACAGATTCAACCACAAAGACTGGAGTTTTTACAATCCCTTGCAAAGAAGGGCACCTATTAGTAGATGGGTAAATATACAAAAAGCAGGCATCGAATATCCCTTTTTAGCATGGTGAAGTTATTAATTACACTTTGGATTGGTGTATCAATACACCAAGTCACTTCAAATCTACAGGTGTCCTTTCTAACTCAGTTGCCGGAGAGGAAGGAAACTGCTTTGGGATTTCACCGTGAGGCCAATGGTGACTTTAAAACAGCTCAGAGTTTAATGTCTGTGATAGAAAACTGAAGATGGATTAACATTGAACAAAAATATAAATGCAAAATAACAATTTAAAAGATTTTACTACATTTCAGTTCATATAAGAAAATCAGTCAATTGAAATAAACTAATTAGGCCCTAATCTATGGACTTCACATGACTGGGAATACAGATATTGCTCTGTTGGTTAGATACCCTATAAAATAGGTAGGGGCGTGGATCAGAAAATTAGTCCGTATCTGGTGTGACCACCATTTATGTCATGCAGCGCGACATGTCTCCTTCGCATAGAGTTGATCAAGATGTTGATTGTGACCTGTGGAATGTTGTTCCACTCCTCATCAATGGCTGTGTGAAGTTGCTGGATATTGGCGGGAACAACCTTTCGTACACATCGATCCAGAGCATCCCAAACGTGCTCAATGGGTGACATTTCTGGTGCATTTCTGAATGCAGGGCATGGAAGAACTGTGACATTTTCAGCTTCCAGGAATTGTGTACAGATCCTTGAGACATGAGGCGGTACATTATCATACTGAAATATGAGGTGATGGCGGCAGGTGAATGACACAATGGGCCTCAGCATCTCGTCATGGTATCTCTGTGCGTTCAAATTGCTATAGATCAATTGTGTTCGTTGTCCGTAGCTTATGCCTGCCCATACGATAACCACACCACCACTCTGTTCACAATGTTGCATCAGCAAACTGCTCGCCGATACGATGCTATACACACTGTCTGCCATCTGCCAGGTACAGTTGAAACCGGGATACATCCGTGAAGAGCACACTTCTCCAGCGGGCCAGTCATCATCGAAGATGAGCATTTTCCCACTAAAGTCAGTTAGGATGCCAAACTGCAGTCAGGTCAAGACCCTGGTGAGGACAACAAGCACGCAGATGAGCTTCCCTGAGATGGTTTCTGACAGTTTGCATAAATTCTTTGGTGGTGAAAACCCACAATTTCATTAATTTCAAGAATCCAGATGTGGAGGTGTGTTTACATGTGGTCTGCAGTTGCGAGGTCAGTTGGACAAACTGTCAACTTCTCTAAAACGATGTTGGATGCGTCTTATAGTAGAGAAATGATCATTTAATTATCTGGAAACAGCTCTGGTGGACATTCGTGTAGTCGGAATATCAATTGCATGCTCCCTCATCTTGAAACATCTATGACATTGTGTTGTGTGACAATTGCACATTTTAGAGTGGCCTTTTATTGTCCCCAATTAAAGGTGCACCTGTGCAATATGTCTCAGGCTGTGCAATATGCCTCAGGCTGTTTAATCAGCTTCTTGATATGTCACACTTGCCAGGTGGATGGATTATCTTGAAAAAGAGAAATGCACATTAACAGGGATGTAAAAATCTTTGCATAAGTTTTAGAGAAATAAGCTTTTTGTGAGTATGGAACATTTCTGGGATATGTTTTTTCAGCTCATTAAACATGTTGCGCTTATATTTTTGTTCGGTGTTGTTACATCACCATACTAACCTAATTGACAGAGTGAAAAGGAAGCCAGTACAGAACAAAAATATTCCAACAAGGCACTCAAGTAATACTGCAAAAAATGTGGCACAGCAATTTACTTTTTTGTAAGTCGCTCTGGATAAGAGCGTCTGCTAAATGACTTAAATGTAAATGTAAATGTTCTGAAATAGAAAGTGGTATGTTTGGTGCAAATCCAATACAACACATTACTGAATACCACTTTCCATATTTTCAAGCATAGTGGTGGCTGAATCCTGTTATGGGTATGATTGCAATCATTAAGGACTGTGGAATTTTTCAGTATTAAAAAAATAAACGTAATGGAGCAGAGGCAAAATCCTAGAGGAAAACCTATTTAAGTCTGTTTTCCACCAGACACTAGGAGATGAATTCACCTTCAGCAGAACAATAACCTAAATCACAAGGCCACATTTACAGTGGAGTTGCTTACCATGAAGAATCTTCCCAAGTGGCCAAGTTACAGTTTTTACTTAAATCTGCTTGAAAATCCTGTGGCAAAACTTGAAAATGGTTGTCTAGCAATAACAAACAATCAATTTGACAGATTGAATAATTCTGTAAAGAATAATGGGCAAATATTGTACAATCCAGGTGTGCAAATCGCTGTATTTAATTTTCAATACATTTACAACCATTTCTAAAAACATGATTTCACTTTTTCATTATGGGGTATTGTATGTAAATAGGTGAGGTTTGTTTTTATATTTAATCCATTTTGAGTTCAGGCTGTAACACATCACAATGTGGAATAAGTCAAGGGGTATGAATACTTTCTGAAGGCACTGTATTTACATAGCCCCAATGAAATGAGAGATGCGTATGGTAATTTGTTGTATGGCTACCTCAGAAATATGAACCCATCACTGCCAGAAAAGGTGAGGAATTTATTCTGCAATGGTTATAAAAATGAAATATATAGGAAATAAATTCCTTTGTTTTTGTTCTTCTCGGTAACGACAAATGGCAGCATCTTATGTTTTTATGAAGGGTGTCATCATATTTCCCATTTGCACAAAATACTTACCTGTTTGCAGTACAGTACTTCAACCACTGTCTAATGTTTTCTTGGAGGAAAGAACATTTTCAAGAAGCACCAATCAAATGCTTTTCAATGCATAAGGAAGTGAAGGGTAGAGAATTGGAACACAACCAGAGTGTCATTACATCCCCTATGAGAACCAGAAAATAGCTGAGAGAGAGTTGCAAATTGTATGGATAATTCTTCTGCAGAGCCAATCTCCCGCTGGGGGTAAACAAGTTACACCAATGTTGAGCGTGTGTGTGTGTGTGTGTGGGGGGCAGGTCAGGGTGCTGGTGTCCTGCCGATGGTGTTATTTGCTCACCCCGGCAGTTCTACAATCTAAGGTAGATGCCCTCAATCTCACACAAATCATCAAGGAACCCACCAGGTACAACCCTAAATCTGTAAACAAGGGCACCCTCATAGACGTTATCCTGACCAACTGGCCCTCCAAATACACCTCCGCTGTCTTCAATCAGGATCCCAGCGATCACTGCCTCATTGCCTGTATCCGCTACGGGTCCACAGTCAAACGACCACCCCTAATCACTGTCAAACGCTCCCTAAAACACTTCTGTGAGCAGGCCTTTCTATTTGACCTGGCCCGGGTATCCTGGAAGGATATTGACCTCATCCCGTCAGTTGAGGATGCCTGGTCATTCTTTAAAAGTAACTTCCTCACCATCTTAGATAAGCATGCTCCGTTCAAAAATGCAGAAATGCAGAATTCACAGCTCATCAATAAGTTCCATTGTGAGGCGTCTGCTTGAATTCCACCACCTTGTCCAGACCCCCACCCCCTGGGGTGCAGAATGCATAGTGATCCTTGTGCATACACACACACTCGGACGCTCGCATACATAACACTACAAGATGTACTGTATATGTCTGATGCTGATCTGTGAATGTGTGTGCCTGTGTGTTTGTGAATGTATGCTTGCACGTTTACATCGGAGTGAATAAGCACACGAGAAGTGCTTTATAATATCTGTGGTATAATTGTGATTTTTTCTTTGCTTGTAGTTGTAGAAATGTTCTAGTGTTGTGTGGTATTGGGACTGTGGCCAGTGTGGCTATACAAAAGTGTCTCTTAATCTCCCACATGCTGCTCTGTTGTAGCTGTGGTTAACCGAACGTTCAATGACACACTCAGTGTAAACATGCTATCAGAGACCCAGATAAGACTGGTGTTCTAAAAAGTGTTTATGCGTACATCAGTTTCACCAGACAGACAGACAGGCAGGCAGGCAGGCAGGCAGGCAGGCAGGCAGGCAGGCAGGCAGGCAGGCAGGCAGGCAGGCAGGCAGGCAGGCAGGCAGGCAGGCAGGCAGGCAGGCAGGCAGGCAGGCAGGCAGGCAGGCAGGCAGGCAGGCAGGCAGGCAGGCAGGCAGGCAGGCAGGCAGGCAGGCAGGCAGGCAGGCAGGCAGGCAGGCAGGCAGGCAGGCAGGCAGGCAGGCAGGCAGGCAGGCAGGCAGGCAGGCAGGCAGGCAGGCAGGCAGGCAGGCAGGCAGGCAGGCAGGCAGGCAGGCAGGCAGGCAGGCAGGCAGGCAGGCAGGCAGGCAGGCAGGCAGGCAGGCAGGCAGGCAGGCAGGCAGGCAGGCAGGCAGGCAGGCAGGCAGGCAGGCAGGCAGGCAGGCAGGCAGGCAGGCAGGCAGGCAGGCAGGCAGGCAGGCAGGCAGGCAGGCAGGCAGGCAGGCAGGCAGGCAGGCAGGCAGGCAGACAGACAGACAGACAGACAGACAGACAGACAGACAGACAGACAGACAGACAGACAGACAGACAGACAGACAGACAGACATGGTGAGAAACGGGGGAGATATTTGGAATGGATTAATTAGTGGACAAAAAGGCCATTTTATCGGTAAATCATTAGAAAACCTCAACAAAAACATTCCATTAAAACATTCCAACATTAACCTGAAATGCGATTTATGAAAAGCTTTACATGAGAAAATCAAGTCAATAGCTGATAAAGGTGTCAATTCATGTCAATGCCATGTACTGTAGGCCTACATATTTTTGTGTGTATCTGCATATGTGCAGCTGTATGTGACTTTGTGCTCACACGTCCATTCTACTCTTTCTCTGCAGGTGGAGGCTAATGGAGAGGAGCTGGCAGTGTTCTGTGGGCGCGAGGACAGTGACACAGAGCAGGTCCCAGGAGAGCAGGTCATCAGCTCCCCTCGGAGCTCCTTCAGTGTCTCCTTCCGGTCCGACTTCTCCAATGAGGAACGCTTCTTGGGCTTCGAGTCCCACTACAGCGCTGTCGGTGAGCGGCCTGTACTGTCACTTCCATTCATTGTTAGCTAATGGTCGCTAAAGTTAGCTGAAGATGGTGGTGGCTGTTTAAAGGAAACCGGACCATGGGTGACAGTCTTTTATGACCCATAGACTAGTTTTAGGGTGAGGAACCATCTAACATTGTTAATCAGTGTTCTTCAATACTGGGCCAGGCTAGACCCATGGGTTGTTCAGGCTTTTGTTCTAGCCCAGGGCCAATATGATATAATAGTTAATAAAAGTTCATTTGTATTCTATTTTAACACAGCTAATCAATGGTTAGGTGATTAGTTGAATCAGGTATGTTAGTGCAGGGCTTGAGTAAAAAGTCTCCCTCTTTCTCTCTTTCTCTCTAGATGTGGATGAGTGTAGGGACAGGAACGATGAAGATCTGGCCTGTGACCATTTCTGCCACAACTACATCGGTGGCTACTACTGCTCCTGTCGCTATGGCTACCTGCTGCATTCTGACAACAGGACATGTCGAGGTATTGTTTACCTTCTCCCCAAACTCATAGCCAGAGGTTCTAGGATTTTTATCTTTGCAAAGTACAGTTGGAGACACTAAAGAGTTCATTTTTTATGACACGCTCTCACTAGGAGACGATAGAGCACTGTGTTACACACACGACCTAACTGTATTTGTGAATAACTGTCAATTATGATGCATTATATATTGAAGATTCCCCATTCCACGCCCTTTTTTGAGTGCATTCCAACCTCCTTCCCTACATGCCAACTGTTTTTGATGTTGAAATTTGTATTGTGTGTCGGCAATACATTTTGGGGGGGGGAAACAAAGTGTTTAGCAGCGAAATATGAATGTATTTATGAAGGCAGTACGATTCCAATGTATTGGCCTATCGGATCTTTCCCCCAATGTGTTAACAGCAAAAACCACGTGGAATCTAATCTTTGAATAACATTTATTGCACATTCATAAACTCAGCAAAAAAAGAAACATCACTTTTTCAGGACCCTGTCTTTCAAAGATAAATCGTAAAAATCCAAATAACTTCACAGATCATCAATGTAAAGGGTTTAAACACTGTTTCCCATGCTTGTTCAATGAACCATAAAACATGTAATGAACATGCACCTGTGGAACGGTCATTAAGACACTTAACAGCTTACAGACGGTAGGCAATTAAGGTCACAGATATGAAAACTTAGGACACTAAAGAGGCCTTTCTGCCCAGGGTCCTTGCTCATCTGCGTGAACGTGCCTTTAGGCATGCTACAAGGAGGCATGAGAACTGCAGATGTGGCCAGGGCAATAAATTGCAATGTCCGTAATGTGAGACGCCTAAGACAGCGCTACAGGACGGACAGCTGATCATCTTCGCAGTGGCAGATCACGTGTAACAACATCTGCACAGGATTGGTACATCGGAACATCACACCTGCGGGACAGATGGCAACAACAACTGCCCGAGTTACACCAGGAACGCACAATCCCTCCATCAGTGCTGAGAGTGGCTGGACTGAGGGCATGTAGGCCTGTTGTAAGGCAGGACCTCACCAGACATCACCGGCAACAGTGTTGCCTATGGGCACAAACTCATCGTCGCTGGACCAGACAGGACTGGCAAAAAGTGCTCTTCTCTGACGAGTCACGGTTTTGTCTTACCAGGAGTGATGGTCGGATTTGTGTTTATCTTCGAAGGAATGAGCGTTACACTGAGGCCTGTACTCTGGAGCGGGATCGATTTGAAGGTGGAGGGTCCGTCATGGTCTGGTGTGATGTGTCACAGCATCATCAGACTGAGCTTGTCATTTCAGGCAATCTCAATGCTGTGCGTTACAGGGAAAGACATCCTCCTCCCTCATGTGGTACCCTTCCTGCAGGATCATCCTGACATGACCCTCCAGCGTGACTTTGCCACCAGCCATACAGCTCGTTATTTGCGTGATTTCCTGCAAAACAGGAATGTCAGTGTTCTGCCGTGGCCAGCGAGGAGCCCGGATCTCAATCCCATTGAGCACGTCTGGGACCTGTTTGATCAGAGGGTGAGGGCTAGGGCCATTCCCCCCAGAAATGTCTGGGAACTCTTGGTGGAAGAGTGGGGTAACATCTCACAGCAAGAACAGGCACATCTAGTATAGTCCATGAGGAGAAGATGCACTGCAGTACTTAATGTAACTGGTGGCCAAACCAGATACTGACTGTTACTTTTCTGTAATGTTGACCCCCTTTGTTCAGGGACATATTATTCAATTTATGTTAGTCACATGTCTGTGGAACCTGTTCAGTTTGTTTCAGTTGTTAAATCTTGTTATGTTCATACAAATATTTACACATTAAATCAAAGTTTATTTGTCACGTGCGCCGAATACAACAGGTGTAGATCTTACAGTGAAATGCTTACTTACAGGCTCTAACCAATAGTGCAAAAAAAGTGTTAGGTGAACAATAGGTATGTAAAGAAATAAAACAACAGTAAAAAGACAGGCTATATACAGTAGCGAGGCTACATACAGACACCTGTCAGTCAGGCTGATTGAGGAAGTATGTACATGTAGATATGGTTAAAGTAACTATGCATATATGATGAACAAAGTAATATTTGCATAAAAGATGAGTCGGCGGGTGGTGGATGGCGGGACACAATGCAGATAGCCCGGTTAGCCAACGTGCGGGAGCACTGGTTGGTCGGCCCAATAGAGGTAGTTTGCACGTTAATATATATCGATGTTGCAGCTGTAGGACCTTCTGAGGATCTCAGGACCCATGGCAAATCCTTTTAGTTTCCTGAGGGGGAATAGGTTTTGTTGTGCCCTCTTCACGACTGTCTTGGTGTGTTTGGACCATTCTAGTTTGTTGTTGATATGGACACAGAGGAACTTGAAGCTCTCAACCTGCTCCACTACAGCCCCGTTGATGAGAATGGGTGCGTGCTCGGTCCTCCTTTTCCTGTAGTACACAATCATCTCCTTAGTCTTGGCTATGTTGAGTGATAGATTGTTATTCTGGCACCACGTGGCCAGGTCCCTGACCTCCTCCCTATAGGCTGTCTCGTTGTTGTCTGTGATCAGGCCTACCGCTGTTGTGTCGTCTGCAAACTTAGTGATGGTGTTAGAGTCGTCCCTGACCATTCTAACTACCCTCACCACCTGGGGGCAGCCCGTCAGGAAGTCCAAGATCCAGTTGCAGAGGGAGGTGTTTAGTCCCATGATCCTTAGCTTAGAGATATATATATATATATATATGCCATTTAGCAGACGCTTTTATCCAAAGCGACTTACAGTCATGTGTGCATACATTCTACGTATGGGTGGTCCCGGGAATGAGCTTTGAGGGTACTATGGTGTTGAACGCTGAGCTGTAGTCAATGAATTGCATTCTCACATAAGAGTTCCTTTTGTGCAGGTGTGAAAGGGCAGTGTGGAGTGCAACATAGATTGCATCATCTGTGGATCTGTTTGGGCGGTATGCAAATTGGAGGGGGTCAGGGGTTTCAAATCAAATCAAATTGTATTTGTCACATACACATGGTTAGCAGATGTTAATGCGAGTGGAGCGAAATGCTTGTGCTTCTAGTTCTGACAATAAGCAGTAATAACCAACCAGTAATCTAGCTAACAATTCCAAAACTACTACCTTATAGACACAAGTGTAAAGGGATAAAGAATATGTAGATAAAGATACAGTGCCTTGCGAAAGTATTCGGCCCCCTTGAACTTTGCAAACTTTTGCCACATTTCAGGCTTCAAACATAAAGATATAAAACTGTATTTTTTTGTGAAGAAACAACAACAAGTGGGACACAATCATGAAGTGGAACGACATTTATTGGATATTTCAAACTTTTTTAACAAATCAAAAACTGAAAAATTGGGCGTGCAAAATTATTATTAATTATTATTATTAATTACTGTTTAACAGTCTGATGGCCTTGAGATAGAATCTGTTTTTCAGTCTCTCGGTCCCAGCTTTGATGCACCTGTACTGACCTCGCCTTCTGGATGATAGCGGGGTGAACAGGCAGTGGCTCGGGTGGTTGTTGTCCTTGATGATCTTTATGGCCTTCCTGTGACATCGGGTGGTGTAGGTGTCCTGGAGGGCAGGTAGTTTGCCCCCGGTGATGCGTTGTGCAGACCTCACTACCCTCTGGAGAGCCTTACGGTTGTGGGCGGAGCAGTTGCCGTACCAGGCGGTGATACAGCCCGACAGGATGCTCTCGATTGTGCATCTGTAGAAGTTTGTGAGTGCTTTTGGTGACAAGCCAAATTTCTTCAGCCTCCTGAGGTTGAAGAGGCGCTGCTGCGCCTTCTTCACGATGCTGTCTGTGTGGGTGGACCAATTCAGTTTGTCTGTGATGTGCACGCCGAGGAACTTAAAACTTACTACCCTCTCCACTACTGTTCCATCTCCACTACTGTTCCATTGATGTGGATAGGGGTGTGTTCCCTCTGCTGTTTCCTGAAGTCCACAATCATCTCCTTAGTTTTGTTGACGTTGAGTGTGAGGTTATTTTCCTGACACCACACTCCGAGGGCCCTCACCTCCTCCCTGTAGGCCGTCTCGTCGTTGTTGGTAATCAAGCCTACCACTTTTGTGTCGTCCGCATGGGATGATGGTGTTGATGTGAGCCATTACCAACCTTTCAAAGCACTTCATGGCTACGGATGTGAGTGCTACATGTCGGTAGTCATTTAGGCAGGTTTACTTTGTGTTCTTCGGCACTATGGTGGTCTGCTTGAAACATGTTGGTATTACAGACTCAATCAGGGACATGTTGAATATGTCAGGAAGACACCTGCCAGTTAGTCAGCACATGCCCGGAGCACACGTCCTGGTAATCCGTCTGGCTCCGCAACCTTGTGTATGTTGACCTGTTTAAAGGTCTTACTCACGTCGGCTACTAAGAGCGTGATCAAACAAACGTCCGGAACAGCTGATGCTCTCATGCATGCCTCAGTGTTGCTTGCCTCGAAGCGAGCATAGAAGTGATTTAGCTCGTCTGGTAGGCTTGTGTTACTGGGCAGCTCACATCTAGTGGAAGGCATAGGAACTGCAAATTGAGTCCTAAGTCAATGGATACTGTAATGGTATTGAATAGAAAACTACAAAACAACAACAAAAAAACTCACAGAAAAATCAAGGTATATACGCAGAGTCAGGGTATATGTAATGTATGGGCCGCCTGGCTCGTTGCGAACTAATTTGACAGAATTTTACGTAATTATGCCATAACATTGAAGGTTGTGTAATGTAACAGGAATATTTAGACACACGTTAGATAAAATACGGAATGATTCCATATTACACTGAAATAATAAACGTTTTGTTTTCGAAATTATAGTTTCCGGATTCGACCATATTAATGACAAAAGGCTCATACTTCTGTGTGTTATTATGTTATACTTAAGTCTATGATTTTATATTTGATAGATCAGTCTCACTGAGCGATAGTAGGCAGCAGCAGGCTGGTAAGCATTCATTCAAACAGCACTTTCGTGCATTTTGCCAGCAGCTCTTCTCAATTCTTCAAGCATTGAGCTGTTTATGACTTCAGGCCTATCAACTCCCGAGATTAGGCTGGTGTAACCGATGTGAAATGGCTAGCTAGTTAGCGGGGTGCGCGCTAATAGCGTTTCAAACGTCACTCGCTCTGAGACTTGGAGTAGTTGTTCCCCTTGCACTGCAAGGGCCGCGGATTTTGTGGAGTGATGGGTAACGAAGCTTCGAGGGTGGTTGTTGTCGATGTGTTCCTGGTTCAAGCTCAGGTAGGGGCGAGGAGAGGGACAAAAGCTATACTGTTACACTGGCAATACTAAAGTGCCTATAAGAACATCCAATAGTCAAATGTATATGAAATACAAATGGTATAGAGAGAAAGAGTCCTATAAATACTATATTAACTACAACCTAAAACCTCTTACCTTAGAATATTGAAGTCTCATGTTAAAAGGAACCACCAGCTTTCATATGTTCTCATGTTCTGAGCAAGCTACTCAATACTGCCCCTGAGGCATAAGAAGTTAAAATTAAATAAAATGTTATGTTACATGCTTCTTAAACAACAGGTGTAGACTAACAGTGAAATGCTTACTTATGTCCCAACAATACAGAGAAAAAAAACGATAGAAATAATATAAAAAAATAAGTGGGGTTAAGTGCCTCGCAGAGATTTTCGCAGAGATTTTTTTCACCTAGTCAGCTTGGGGATACGACCCAGCAACCTTTCAGTTAATGGCTCAACGCTCTTAACCGCTACCTGCCGCTAGGCTACTGGCCACCTGCCACCTAGTAAGGATAACTTGGCTATATACACGGGGTACCAGTATTGAGTCGATGTGCAGGAGTACGAAATAATTGAGGTAGATATGTACATATACTGTAGGTAGGAATAAAGTGACTAATCAACAGGATAGACAAACAGTAACAGCAGCGCATTTGATGAGTCAAAGGCTCAAATGCAGATAGTCTGGGTAGCTATTTGTTAACTATTTAACTAACTATTCAGGAGTCTTTTGGTTTGGGGTAGAAGCTGTTCAGGGTCCTGTTGGTTCCAGACTCGGTGCATTTGTACCGCTTGCCGTGCGGTACCAGAGATAACACTATGAAGTGGGTGGCTGGAGTCTTGGACAATTTTTATGGCCTTCCTCTTTTTTTAAATTTTTATTTTACCTTTATTTAACCAGGCAAGTCAGTTAAGAACAAATTCTTATTTTCAATGACGGCCTAGGAACAGTGGGTTGACTGCCTGTTCAGGGGCAGAACGACAGATTAGTACCTTGTCAGCTCGGGGGTTTGAACTTGCAACCTTCCGGTTCCTAGTCCAACTCTCTAACCACTAGGCTACTCTGACACCGCCTGGTCTCGCTGGGAGCTCAACCCCAGTGATGTACTGGGCCGTACGCACTACCCTCTGTAGCGCCTTGTTGTCGGATGCCAAGCATTTACCATACCAAGTGGTGATGCAGCCAATCAAGATTTTCTCAATGGTGCAGCTGTAGAACCTTTTGATATGGATGTTGGCTTGCTCGGCCCTCTTTTTCCTGTAGTCCACGATCAGCTCTTTTGTCTTACTAGCCTGTTGTGAGCCATGACTAGCCTGTCAAAGCATGTCATGGCTACAGATTTGAGTGCTGCAGGGAAATAGTCATTTAAACAGGTTACATTGGTGATCTTGGGCACAGGGACTATGGTGGTCTGCTTGAAACATGTAGGTATCACAGACTGGGTCAGGTAGAGTTTGAAAATATCAGGAAAGACACTTGCCAGCTGGTCAGCGCATGCTCTAAGTTCACGTTCTGGTAATCCGTCTGGCCCTGCAGCCCTGTGAATGTTAACCTGTTCAATGGTATTACATCGGCTACGCAGAGTGATCACACAATCGTCCGGAACAGCTGGTGCTCTAATGCATACTTCAGTGTTGCTAGCCTCAAAGCAAGCATACATGGTATTTAGTTTTAGATAGGTTCGCGTCACTGGCCTAGTTTGCAAGCCCTGCCACAACTGACGAGTGTCAGATCCAGTGTAGTAAGATTCAATCTTTGTCCTTTATTGATGCTTTGCCTGTTTGATGGTTCGTCATAGGGCATAGTGGGATTTCTTAGTGTCCGGATTAGTTCCAGTTCCTTGAAAGTGGTAGCTCTAGCCTTTTGGTGCATCGATGGCCTCGTTCCCACAGTGACTGTAGGTATATACCCCAACCAGAAGCTATAGATTACAGGCAACATCCGCACTGAGCAAATGGGTAGAGCTGCCGCTTTCAAGGAGCAGGAGTCTAACCCGGAAGCTTATAAGAAATCCCACTCTGCCCCCCGACGAACTAAGATTGAATCGTACTAGACTGGCTCCGACGCTCGTCGGATGTGGCAGGGCTTGCAAACTATTACAGACAACAAAGGGAAGCACAGCCGCTAGCTGTCCAGTGACACGAGCCTTCCAGACGAGCTAAACGCCTTCAATGCTCACGTCGAGGCAAGCAACACTGAAAAATACATGAGAGCATCAGCTGTTCCAAACGACTGTGATCACGCTCTCCATAGCCGATGTGAGTAAGTATCACGTTTTAGGGAAGACCCAGATGCAGACAGTGTCGAAGTAACAACATTTTATGACTAGAACAGGGGGCAGGCAAAACGGCAGGTCAAGGGCAGGCGGAGGTCAGTAATCCTGGGTGGTGGGGCAAGGTACAGGCAGGCAGGCTCAGGGTCAGGGCAGGCAGAATGGCCAAAACCGGGAAAACTAGAAAACAGGAACAATAAAAAAGACAGGAGCAAGAAGAAAAATGCTGATAGGCTTGACGAACAAAACGAATTGGCAACCGACAGAGAACATAGGTATAAATAGACAGGAGATAATGATGGGAGACACCTGGTGGGGGGTGGAGACAAGCACAAAGATGGGTGAAACAGATCAGGGTGTAACAGTAAGATCTTTTAAACAGGTCAACATTCACAAGGCCAGACGGATTACCAGAACTTATACTCAGAGCATACACTGACCAACTGGCAAGTGTTTTCACTGACATTTTCAACCTGTCCCTGACTGAGTCTGTAATACCAACATGTTTCAAGCAGATAACCATAGTCCCTGTGCCCAAGAACACTGAGGTAACCTGCCTAAATGACTCACGTCTGCAGCCATGAAGTGCATTGAAAGGCTGGTCATGGCTCACATCATAACCATTATCTCAAAAACCCTAGACCCACTCCAATTTGCATAGTTCCCCAACAGATCCACAGATGATGCAATCTCTGTTGCGCTCCACACTGCCCTTTCCCACATGGACAAAAGGAATGCCCGTGTGGGAATACTATTCATTGACTACAGCTCAGTGTTCAACACCATAGTGCCCTCAAAGCTCAACACTAAGCTAAGGTACTGGGACCAAACACCTCCCTCTGCAACTGAATCCTGGACTTCCTGACAGGCCGCCCCCAGGTGGTAAGAGTAGGTAACAACACATCCGCCACACTGATCCTCAACATGGGGGCCCTTCAAGGGTGCATGCACAGTCCCCTCCTGTACTCCCTATACTCGCTGCATGGCCACGCACGACTCCAACACCATTAAGTTTGCAGATGACACAACAGTGGTAGGCCTGAACACCGACAATAATGAGACGGAATATAGGAAGGAGGTCAGAGACCTGGCTGTGTGGTGCCAGGATAACAACCTCTCCCTCAGCATGATAAAGACAATGGAGATGATTGTGGTCTACAGGAAAAGAAGGACCGAGCATGCTACCATTCTCATCAACGGGGCTGTAGTGGAGCAGGTTGAGAGCTTCAAGTTCCTTGGTGTCCACATCACCAACAAACTAACATGGTCCAAGCCTGTTCCCCCTCGGGAGACTGAAAAGATTTGGCATGGGTCCTCAGATCCTCAAAAAGTTATACAGCTGCACCATCGAGAGCATCACTGCCTGGTGAATGCACCAATTTGTAAGTCGCTCTGGATAAGAGCGTCTGCTAAATGACTTAAATGTAAATGAAAATGTATGGCAACTGCTCGGCTCCAAACGCAAGACACTACAGAGGGTCGTGCGTACGGCCCAGTACATCACTGGGCCAAGCTTCCTGCCATCCAGGACCTCTACCAGGCGGTGTCAGAGGAAGGCTTAAATATTGTCAAAAACTCCAGCCACCCTGATCATAGACTGTTGTCTCTGCTTCCGCATGGCAAGCGGTACCGGAGCGCCAAGTTTAGCTCCAAAGGGCTTCTTAAAAGCTTCTACCTCCAAGTCATAAGACTCCTGAATAGCTAATCAAATGGCTACCCAGACTATTGGCATTGTCCCCCCCTACCCCCTCTTTTACGCTGCTGCTACTCTCTGTTTATTATCTATACATAGTCACTTTAATTCTACCTACATGTACATATTACCTCAACTAACCAATTTGTTTTTATTTTTACTTAACACATATTTTTCTTAACTGCATTTTTGGGTAAGGGCTTGGAAATAAGCATGTACGTTCTACACCTGTTATTTTCGGCGTATGTGACAAATACAATTTTATTTTATTTGTTCAGTGCGGATGTTGCCTGTAATCCATGGCTTCTGGTTGGGATATGTACGTACGTTCACTGTGGGGACGATATCGTTGATGCACTTATTAATGAAACCCGTGACTGCTGTGGTAAACTCTTTAATGACTTGTATTAGGGTTAGGAACTGGAATTCCTACTTTAAGATAGTTAAGGTCACAATCCCTTTTAGATTTAAAGGATTAGGAATTGTTATGTAAAGCAAGCAATTGCCACACAATTAATTGGGCCTAATTCTGGCATTATAGGCCACTGCACTAAGGCCTCTATGCTTAGCACTCAGCATTAAGGACATAGATTGGGGGTAAGGCCTTGCGTTAAACTAGCATTTTGTCCAGGCTGGGGGTGTACTTGTACATCAAGCTGCCTCACACTACAGAAACAGGAGATATATTCCTGCCCTATGGGCTGTTTTGGCTTGGACAAGGCTACTTCCCCTAGGCTATTTGTTATGACAGGTTGCCTATTTTGAATGCACTGGGTGAGGTAAGAGCTGATTCAGGTGCAGGTGTCCCAGACAAGGATAGAGAGAGAGATTTGACTTAGTTCCATTGACTTATGTGCTAAAAATAAACAGTAAAACATTCGCTTCAGCACATTTTACAACATAAATCCTTCTCATACACATAATGACACAATCTCGGAAAGTTGGTAGCCAAATGTCTCTATTGCCTCCTCACCACGATGTAGGATGACTGAGCGCTTAAATTCATTCGTAGTGAGCAGTTTGGGCAGTAAAGGTAGAGAACCCCCATTTTGGGTTTGTCGGTGCTGACCATAAGGAGCTGGGTATGACGCAGGGGAAAGTGGGGTTTGGGTTTGAAACCCATTAGTCTGTGGACGAGGTGGTGGTTTCGGGGCGAGTGTAGGAAGAGTCTGATAAGGTGATGGAGAAGGAGATCGTGGTAATGGTGACTGATACTGTGATCCATCCGGATCTTGAACCTCCGTCTCTGACTCATCTTGAACTCCTCCTGATCCGCACCTGGATCTTGAACCTGTGGCTCCCCCTCTGTCTCCTCACTGGCAGAGGAGATTGACAACATGACAGGTTGTGATGCTCTGCCTGCTCCTGTAAGCCCCTCCTCACGCTGTTGAATGAGCTCTATGGTGGGGGTCATTCACAACCCTTTGTGGTTGTTGCTCTGGGTCAGGTTCAGGGCTTTCCTGTTGGTTCCTTTATTTTGAAGGCTGATATCATCTGAGCATCCTCCAGATCCTTTTCAGCTTGCAGTAAGACGTCACTGTCTTTCTAGACGTTTGGCTATGGTTTCATGTGCTTCAAATGCTTGTCATGTTTGAGTGTCCAAATGCCTACACTCTTCATCAGCTTGAGTGTCCTCTATGATTTGGTGTTTGACCTCCTCTAGTTCAAGGAGCGTCATACACTTCCTGAGAGCAGCAGCTTGAGTTACTCAGGGCCTCTAATGGGACTCCACCCCATCCTCTGAGATGACTGGTATGAAGAGTGGCCCTCCATACTCATTGAATGAGATGATTTAGTGGAACTTAGAGATTTAACAGAACATTGCTTTGATCCCCCATTGTGCCTCTTCCATGAAGTGTCTTCCAGAGACTGGTGAAATAGCAGGCCTTCATGTGTTGGGGCCTCCATCGGCTCTAAGGAAGAGCGCTTGGATGGAGTGTTGAGCCAGATATCTGCTGTGGTTGTTTGAATATTTTCTTCTGAGATCGGGTTATGTGGGGGTAAACCTCATTGTCTCTCAAATGCGTCGAGGGCCCCATCCAGCTATTTCCACCCAAAACCGGCTTCTCTTTAGGCATAGCTCTTGCTGGATGTGTGCTTGCTGCACTTGACTGTGAGACAGTGAAGGTTCCACTTGCTTGCAGCTCACGTGTGCCTGGCCTAGCTATGGGAGAGTCAGGTTGAGGTTTGCCATTGAGGTCCCCCCATGGGAACACCTGTATCCCACTCCATATCCGGCCAAAGGACCACTTGTTATGGCAGCTTGCCTATTTTGAATGCACTGGGTGTGGTAGGAGCTGATTCAGGTGCAGGTGTCCCGGTTACAGGACAAAGATGGGGAGAGAGAGTTTAGGTTGTGTTTTAGAGTTTGAACTCCCATTTATTTAATCCCTTTAAATCATCCACAGGGTATTGGACACACAGATAACATAAATAAAATTGATAATGCTGGAGAGGTTCTTTACAACTGACTGGATTGTTTGTCACTGAACTAAAAGACAAAGGAACTCAGGTATTTAACAAAGGAAATTGGTTGAAGGTGTGCACCGAGCATAGAGATGTATTGAGATCTATAGTGCCCAAAAGCCTGTCAAACATGGGAAGCGCTATTTGAGGACTGATACGTAGTGATTTCTACACATCTCTATGGCTTAGAGGCACCTGCATTCAAAGGGACAGTTAACAAAAAGTTTGAGAAGAATGTGAGCCTTTTCCACACTATTAGTTCTAGATTCCTTGTTCTGTGCCACAAGTGAACTGGTTGTGTTGTGGACCAACACTGACCACATGTCATCACCCTTCTATGGCACCTCTGGGACATTAAGCAAGCTTCTACGCACCCAAATCCTGTGTGTGTGTGCGCGACCGCTCACATGCATTTGTGCATGAATGCATGAGTGATTGTGTTATAGTTAGGAAGGTCTGTTTTGTATCCATTCACTCCCCTCTTTCTATCTCACTGATAGCCGTCACTGATTGATGACAAATATTTACATTCAAGCAGCTGAAGATATGTGAAAAATGTCTGTCTAGTTCAGAGAGTTACAGTATGTGTTGCAGATGCTATAATCTTCTCTTACTGCTCCAGTTGGTTCACTGTACATGTTCAAAACTGTCACTGGAAATAAGACGTGTGTGTTCTATGCACTGTGTCTATAAATGGGTTATTACAGTATGTTGTGTGTATGGTGGATTTTCATGAAACTTGTGGAGTATTTATCACACATTATCATAAATCCTATTTCATTAGTGTGTGCATAGAATGTATTCATTGATTAATTGTGTGTGTGTGTGTGTGTGTGTGTGTGTGTGTGTGTGTGTGTGTGTGTGTGTGTGTGTGTGTGTGTGTGTGTGTGTGTGTGTGTGTGTGTGTGTGTGTGTGTGTGTGTGTGTGTGTGTGTGTGTGTGTGTGTGTGTGTGTGTGTGTTCCAGTGGAGTGCAGTGATAATGTGTATACGGAGCGGTCAGGGGTGCTTTCCAGTTCCGACTTCCCCAACCCCTATCCCAAAAGCTCTGACTGCCTGTACCACATTGAGCTGGAAGATGGATTCCTGCTCAGCCTGGAGTTTGATGACACCTTCGACATTGAGGACCACCCTGACGTCACCTGTCCCTACGACTATGTCAAGGTTTTTTTATTTACTTTTATTTGTATTCAACCTTTATTTAAAGGGAGTCATATTGGGGTCCATGTCTTTTTTCCAAATGAGCCCTGTAATCCAAGAATACACATATTAAATATGAAATGTATCAATAAATAATAATAGTAATAACAATAGTAATAATAATAATAATAGCAATAACAATCAGTTTCCTAATTTCCCACCCCAACAAGACAATATTTTCTTTTAAACACTCCTCTGTGAACAGGTCACTCAGCAATGCCTTAAGTGACCGGAAGGCACTAGGAAATGTAATCTGTGTCCTGAAATTCGTTCCATGTATGTGGTGCGTACAAACTAAAGGACATTTTACCTAGATCAGTAGCAACAAAAGGAATTTCAAGAATTAGCCATTCCTGGGAGCGAGTGAGGTATTTTGTTCTTCTGTATGTTAGAAGCCGTGTAAATGAACAGAACGTAACGGATGTCTCCAAGTGGCCACACAACTCTCCAAAGTGTGCACAGTTCCTAAGTAATTTCAATGCACTTTTATGACTCAAGGAAAGAGCTTTCAACTATTAGGTGCTTTTTTTTAGCTCTCTTGCTATGCCTTTAAGGAACTGAAGCGAGCACACTTGTAGTGTGTTGTTTGGAACACAACCCTCCATCCCCACTGTTTTATTTTATACAATCCAAAAACGTTCCATTACAAATCGCAAACTGCATCATGTGGGCATCATTTGAAATCAAACTTTATTGGCAACATGACTATCTAAGTTAGGGATGGGCAACAGGTTGCCTGTGGGCTGCCACCCATGTGTGGATCAATTTCCCCAAAATATATTTTTTAAATATTGAAATAATGAAACTAAGTTGGGCTCTCAACCTTCTGTTGAGAGTTGGAAGAGTCGTTTAAAAAGAAATGTGGTTGTGCATCAGATCGTCACTCAATTAGCCCATGTCAGTAAAAAATTATTAGACTGCTAAGTTAGTCAATTGGCCAGCAATCTAAACATGTATTAATCATGGTCTAATTACCATTTGCAGCAAGCTTGCTTTAAAACTGCAACATATTCTCTACGCCTCCTGGAAAAATGTGTAGAACAGCAGGAAATTAACTCTCAATCTTAATTAAACTTTTTTTTAAATTGCATATGGCCCCCAAAAGGCTAGGGCAGGCACTGACTGGGTATGGATGTGGGTACACAGACCAGTGAGCCACTGCAGCCCCTCATAATGAGTTCTGAGTTTTGTTGGCCCCAACCCCATCCAAATTGCCCATCCCTGCTCTAAAACCTATTTTGTTTATCTTTGTGGTCAAGAGGGGGGCCGCTAAAATGTTTTGCTGGCAAGATGATTTTGCGTAGGGCCACCAAAAGGCTAGGGCCGACTCTAACTGCATGTGTGGGTATGGATGTGGGTACGCAGACCCGCAAGCCATTGGGGCCCATAATAATTTTTTTGTGGTTCTCACCGCCATCAAAGTTGCCCATTCCTGAGCCAATTATAAAATACAATCTTACTTTCACAAGGCACTTCAGAGAAATACACTTTTGGTAATGCTTTTGGTTTGCCAAGAATGGAGTTTTCCACTGTTAATTTACTTCACCATAGTGGCGAACATTCTGTTCAGAACAACCCGGGGTATGGTGCAATGTCATCCCTGTAACTGTGAAATAGCGATCATGAATGTCGATGGGCCTACTGTAAATGACATGTATTTTGTTATATGGAAAAGTAAAGGGCACTTTGGACTCAAAGCTGTATTTATTTTAATCCTTGACGTCTCATCTATCAGAACACATTGAATGCTCTTAATTTAGAGCTTGCCCCTCACAGGTTAGCGTTTTTCGTCATAAATCCTGTTCTGGAGGCAGCTCTGCCTCGAAGGTAGAATTATGTTATTGGTTGACTCAATGGTGATGGCTGAGCTTACATTTCAAACAGTCTGCATGCTCTGGGAGGACATTTGACACAAATGAGAGAACACAGTGAGTGAGCATTTATATGTGATTTATTGCATGATTATGTTTTTATACATAATTGTATTTCTCATTTGAAAGTTGTTTCTATTCTAATCTCACAAATAAAGTGAAATTTTATATCTTGTTCACTAACTGGCTTCCCTAGCTGGTGGTGGTAAGATTTGTTAGCTAGCAAACTGGCTAGGTGCTATTAGTATAGTAGAATAGTATAGTATTATTGCTGTATTCTGAGTATAGCAACCCGTTTGCAAACATAGCCATATCATTAGCTAGCAATCTAGCTGGCTAATTGGGGAAACCACATTTAACAAAATTCTGTTTCGCAAGAAAAGGGTAACTATGTTTTTTTTAAATATGGAAAACAGCCGAACTAGCTATGCTAGGGCGAGTAAAATGGTCAGAGTGAGGTGTTCTCTCATTTGTGTCTGGAAGTAGCTAGAAAGCTAGCCAACGTTAACCAGTTAGATTGGGTGCTTGACTGTCGTTGTAAGGTCAGAACGCTCGCATCAACCCTACTTCTCGGCCAGAGCATCCAGTGTTCGCTCTGAATTTCCCCGAGAGTGAGACACTATGAATTTACTAACTAACAATCTGACAACGCTCTGAATTTACGAACGCCCAGAGAGCACATTGAGCGCACTCCAGATTGAATTTACAAACACATCCGAAGTCGTAAGATCTCTAACTAGGAATTTTTTATGCTTGCAAAATGTTGCATAGCAACAGCATCAACTTTCGGTAGACAGGCGTAGCACTAGTATGCGCCACTGAAAGGATACCGTTCATTTACAGTATACTAAAATGAACTAATAGTATGTAGCATATACTCATTAAGCATGTAGTATACAGTGTGTTAGTATGGGTGTTCAAAAACAGCTGAAGACTGTTTACCAGTAGATGCTAGTGGGAAGAGCTACAGGAGGACGGGCTCATTGTAATGACTGGAATGAAATGAATGGAACCATATCAAACATATAGAAAGTAGGCGTATGTCACACGTCACTACTTCACAGGAGCAGCATTTGAACGTAAACATGACATTTTTTATCAAAATGCGTTCTTTCTGCAGAAATACCTTATGGAATATGTTAACTTTCATGTGCCTTAACAATCTTGTATTCCATCAATAAATACGACTACAATTGTTAAATTATGAGGCTAGTTTGTTTAGCCACGGAAAAAGTTTGGAACCTTCCCACTAGCTGAGATAATGGATGGGTTGGGCATGCCAGGAGATGAGTTTGGATTGGTCGGCCATGTAGCGTGCGTCTGTCTGCAAAGTGAGCTCCGTTTTTGAAAGATATAACGTTATCCATCAAGAACTACAAACATTTTGCTACTTTTCTCAACAACATTGATGTCCTGAATTTAGCAGGAGCTATTGACAGATCAGTTGGAAAAAGTGATGGGCTACTTCCTGCACACGCCACGGTCAGTGTGAAGGGTAGTGACTACACACAACGCTGGCTTAACAAGATGTAACTACAAACAAAACAGAGTAAAATGGTTATAGTCTGCCGTGAAGCGGTCATCCATGTAAGATACATTTCAGACAAGTTTATAATTTTGTCAGAAACTAATTTTTATTGCAAGGTACTGTTAGTAGGCTAGCAAACTTTAGCTTGCTGGCTCGGTAGCTAACGTTACGTGTATGATCTGTGTAGTAATATTATTCAAATCAATTGTAGCCTAATGTTAGCTAGCTAACATTGAACCTAGTATGTTAGCTTTAACTACCTGCAGATTCATACTACAGCTGTGACAATGATTGTATTGGTAGTAGTATGAGTTGGGATTATGCCAGTTCATTGTTGAGCTATCTAGCTAGCTGCAACCCTTCCTGACTGGATGCTTACTCCAGCCCGGCATGTGCGGGAAGCTAGTACAGGATGCACTGGGCTGTGAAGGCGCACTGGAGACCTGTTGCGTGGGACCGGGCTGATGACAGGCACCTCAGCACGCCCGCTCTGCAGCGCTCTCAACGCCAGCAACTCTCTCCGGAATCTTGCGTCGAGCTCCTCACTCGACTCCCTGACTGGCTCTGGTTCACTCCTCGGCTCCATCGACTGCTCCATGTGCCTCCGCAAAAAAAAACAATTTATTGTGGTTTCTGTGGCCTTCCTCGCCAACGTCGTTGCTGTCCTCTCATGCTCCTAGGCGACTCCCGCCAAGGAAGGCGATCCTGTCCTGCCAGGATTTCCACCCAAGTCCAGGAGACTTCCTCCTCCTGGGCACGCTGCTTGGTCCTTTGTTGGTGGGATCTTCTGTCACGGTTGTCGTAATGAGTAGACCAAGGCACAGCGTCGTATGCGTACATTCTCTTTTAATGAATGAACACCGAACAAACCAACAAAATTAACAAACGAAACGTGACGCTATATAAACTAGTCCTGACAGGCAACTACACATAGTCAAGATCCCACAAACACAAATGAGGAAATGGCTAACTAAATATGATCCCCAATCAGAGACAACGATAAACAGATGCCTCTGATTGGGAACCATATCAGGCCACCATAGAAATATAAAAACACCTAGATGACCCACCCAAGTCACTATCCAACCAACACAGAGAAAAAACAGCTTACTATGGTCAGGGTGTGACAGCCATTTATTTCATGAACATGTGAACATGTCTAGACAATAGTGACCCACTAGATGTGGCTGGGGGGTGGTTATACCATTTCCTTCACATGACCCATCAATTTAGACAAATGTGTCGGGTAAGCGTCATCTATTATTGATTAAATATTGATAAAATGTGACAATACATTTAGATTTTATTTGATTTAGCATGTGTTGAACACACGGCCTCACATGTTAATCCTTAAAGAGATGGGTGGGACTAAGGTTTAAGAGGATGTGTACAATGCTGAATGGACGCAGACAAAGAAAAGCTCTCCAGTAGGTGTACCATCTATATACTGTTGTTCCTCCTTTTAAAAGTTGTGAGCTTGCACCACGGGACTTAGAGGTACCCAGCGTCACGACTTCATTACTCCAGACCACCACAAGGGGGTGATTTGCAATTCATATATACTGTAAAAAACAACAACAATGCATATCTAACTCCCTTCATCTCTATTAATCTGAAGACACAGGATAGTATTTCAATGAGATACTTCATTTCAACCAGTGGAGAATGTGAAAAGCTTTATTGAAAGACATGCATTATTCAGGTGTTATAAATACATAAATGCATTATAGTTATGATAATTGTAAAGTTATAAATACAAGTTCAATCTCTACTTCAATGCACATATGGTGTGCATTATAAAACGAGGAAAAAAGACGAGGTGGGGAGAGAGGTGTAGACAGAAAGGGAAAGAAGTAAGAACAGCGGCAGAGAGCATGTGATTCATGAATGCTACCCTAATATGCTCTTAGTTCATCACAATTGTGGTGTCTCCTAATCAGCCTTGGGCCCCCAGTTGGCCCGAAGGTTATCTCAAGAGCGGGTGAGGTTTATTTATTTTTTTATTTCACCTTTATTTAACCAGGTAGGCAAGTTGAGAACAAGTTCTCATTTACAATTGCGACCTGGCCAAGATAAAGCAAAGCAGTTCGACAGATACAACGACACAGAGTTACACATGGAGTAAAACAAACATACAGTCAATAATACAATAATAATGGTGGAACAAACTCCCTCACGACGCCAGGACAGCGGAGTCAATCACCACCTTCCGGAGACACCTGAAACCCCACCTCTTTAAGGAATACCTAGGATAGGATAAAGTAATCCTTCTCACCCCCTCCCCCCTTAAAATATGTAGATGCACTATTGTAAAGTGGCTGTTCCACTGGATGTCATAAGGTGAATGCACCAATTTGTAAGTCGCTCTGGATAAGAGCGTCTGCTAAATGACTTAAATGTAAATGTAAATGTAATACAGTATAAACAAGTCTATATACAATGTGAGCAAATGAGGTGAGAAGGGAGGTAAAGGCAAAAAAGGCCATGGTGGCAAAGTAAATACAATATAGCAAGTAAAACACTGGAATTGTCATGCAGGTGATAGAGGACCCAAAAGCGACTTAACAGAAACAGAGTTTATTCAAGTCCAAACAGGGAATAACAGAAATCCTCTAGTCTGTAGAGGGGAATAACAAGAGAAGCGGCCACAGACTGCAGGTCGCTTCAAGGTAGGCGCAGGCCGTAGTTGACAGAGACACCTGCTCACACGCAGCATCTGATGAAGGCAAAAAACACGACAGGACAGGGCGAAACACAATCACAGCACGGTGAATACTAAACAAGGAACCGACGGGACAGGAACGGAACACAAAGGAATAAATAGGGACTCCAATCAGGGGAAAGGATCGGGAACAGGTGTGGGAAGACTAAATGATGATTAGGGGAATAGGAACAGCTGGGAGCAGGAACGGAACGATAGAGAGAAGAGAGAGCGAGAGAGTGAGAGAGGGAGGGGAGAGAGAGGGATAGAAAGAGGGAAAGAACCTAAAAAGACCAGCAGAGGGAAACGAATAGAATGGGGAGCACAGGGACAAGACATGATAATAAATGACAAACATGACAGTACCCCCCACTCACCGAGCGCCTCCTGGCGCACTCGAGGAGGAATCCTGGCGGCAACGGAGGAAATCATCGATGAGTGAACGGTCCAGCACGTCCCGAGACGGAACCCAACTCCTCTCCTCAGGACCGTAACCCTCCCAATCCACTAAGTATTGGTGACCCCGTCCCCGAGAACGCATGTCCATGATCTTATGTACCTTGTAAATAGGTGCGCTCGACAAGGACGGGAGGGGGAGGGAAGACGAACGGGGGTGCGAAGAAAGGGCTTAACACAGGAGACATGGAAGACAGGATGGACGCGACGAAGATGTCGCGGAAGAAGCAGTCGCACAGCGACAGGATTGACGACCTGGGAGACACGGAACGGACCAATGAACCGCGGAGTCAACTTACGAGAAGCTGTCGTAAGAGGAAGGTTGCGAGTGGAAAGCCACACTCTCTGGCCGCAACAATACCTTGGACTCTTAATCCTGCGTTTATTGGCGGCTCTCACCGTCTGTGCCCTGTAACGGCAAAGTGCAGACCTCACCCTCCTCCAGGTGCGCTCACAACGTTGGACAAACGCAGCGGAGGGAACGCTGGACTCGGCAAGCTGGGATGAGAACAGAGGAGGCTGGTAACCCAGACTACTCTGAAACGGAGATAACCCGGTAGCAGACGAAGGAAGCGAATTGTGAGCGTATTCTGCCCAGGGGAGCTGTTCTGCCCAAGACGCAGGGTTTCTGAAAGAAAGACTGCGTAGTATGCGACCAATCGTCTGATTGGCCCTCTCTGCTTGACCGTTAGACTGGGGATGAAACCCGGAAGAGAGACTGACGGACGCACCAATCAAACGACAGAACTCCCTCCAAAACTGTGACGTGAATTGCGGGCCTCTGTCTGAAACGGCGTCTAACGGGAGGCCATGAATTCTGAATACATTCTCAATAATGATTTGTGCCGTCTCCTTAGCGGAAGGAAGTTTAGCGAGGGGAATGAAATGTGCCGCCTTAGAGAACCTATCGACAACCGTAAGAATCACAGTCTTCCCCGCAGACAAAGGCAGACCGGTAATGAAGTCTAAGGCGATGTGAGACCATGGTCGAGAAGGAATGGGGAGCGGTCTGAGACGACCGGCAGGAGGAGAGTTACCCGACTTAGTCTGCGCGCAGTCCGAACAAGCAGCCACGAAACGGCGCGTGTCACGCTCCTGAGTCGGCCACCAAAAGCGCTGGCGAATAGACGCAAGAGTGCCTCGAACACCGGGATGACCAGCTAACTTGGCAGAGTGAGCCCACTGAAGAACAGCCAGACGAGTGGAAACAGGAACGAAAAGGAGGTTACTAGGACAAGCGCGCGGCGACGCAGTGTGCGTGAGTGCTTGCTTAACCTGTCTTTCAATTCCCCAGACTGTTAACCCGACAACACGCCCATAAGGAAGAATCCCCTCGGGATCAGTAGAAGCCACAGAAGAACTAAACAGACGGGATAAGGCATCAGGCTTGGTGTTCTTGCTACCCGGACGGTAAGAAATCACAAACTCGAAACGAGCGAAAAACAACGCCCAACGAGCTTGACGGGCATTAAGTCGTTTGGCAGAACGGATGTACTCAAGGTTCTTATGGTCTGTCCAAACGACAAAAGGAACGGTCGCCCCCTCCAACCACTGTCGCCATTCGCCTAGGGCTAAGCGGATGGCGAGCAGTTCACGGTTACCCACATCATAGTTGCGCTCAGATGGCGACAGGCGATGAGAAAAATAAGCGCAAGGATGAACCTTATCGTCAGACTGGAAGCGCTGGGATAGAATGGCTCCCACGCCTACCTCTGAAGCGTCAACCTCGACAATGAATTGTCTAGTGACGTCAGGAGTAACGAGGATAGGAGCGGACGTAAAACGTTCTTTTAGAAGATCAAAAGCTCCCTGGGCGGAACCGGACCACTTAAAACACGTCTTGACAGAAGTAAGAGCTGTGAGAGGGGCAGCAACTTGACCGAAATTACGAATGAAACGCCGATAGAAATTAGCGAAACCTAAAAAGCGCTGCAACTCGACACGTGACCTTGGAACGGGCCAATCACTGACAGCTTGGACCTTAGCGGAATCCATCTGAATGCCTTCAGCGGAAATAACGGAACCGAGAAAAGTAACGGAGGAGACATGAAAAGAGCACTTCTCAGCCTTAACGTAGAGACAATTCTCTAAAAGGCGCTGTAGAACACGTCGAACGTGCTGAACATGAATCTCGAGTGACGGAGAAAAAATCAGGATATCGTCAAGATAGACAAAAACAAAGATGTTCAGCATGTCTCTCAGAACATCATTAACTAATGCCTGAAAAACAGCTGGCGCATTGGCGAGACCGAACGGCAGAACCCGGTACTCAAAATGCCCTAACGGAGTGTTAAACGCCGTTTTCCACTCGTCCCCCTCTCTGATGCGCACGAGATGGTAAGCGTTACGAAGGTCCAACTTAGTAAAGCACCTGGCTCCCTGCAGAATCTCGAAGGCTGATGACATAAGGGGAAGCGGATAACGATTCTTAACCGTTATGTCATTCAGCCCTCGATAATCCACGCAGGGGCGCAGAGTACCGTCCTTCTTCTTAACAAAAAGAACCCCGCCCCGGCCGGAGAAGAAGAAGGCACTATGGTACCGGCGTCAAGAGACACAGACAAATAATCCTCGAGAGCCTTACGTTCGGGAGCCGACAGAGAGTATAGTCTACCTCGAGGAGGAGTGGTCCCCGGAAGGAGATCAATACTACAATCATACGACCGGTGAGGAGGAAGGGAGTTGGCTCGGGACCGACTGAAGACCGTGCGCAGATCATGATATTCCTCCGGCACTCCTGTCAAATCGCCAGGTTCCTCCTGAGAAGTAGGGACAGAAGAAACGGGAGGGATGGCAGACATTAAACACTTCACATGACAAGAAACGTTCCAGGATAGGATAGAATTACTAGACCAATTAATAGAAGGATTATGACATACTAGCCAGGGATGACCCAAAACAACAGGTGTAAACGGTGAACGGAAAATCAAAAAAAGAAATAGTCTCACTGTGGTTACCAGATACTGTGAGAGTTAAAGGTAGTGTCTCAAATTTGATACTGGGAAGATGACTACCATCTAAGGCAAACATGGGCGTAGGCTTGTCTAACGGTCTGAAAGGAATGTTATGTTTCCGAACCCATGCTTCGTCCATGAAACAACCCTCAGCCCCAGAGTCAATCAAGGCACTGCATGTAGCACCCGAACCGGTCCAGCGTAGATGGACCGACATAGTAGTACAAGATCTAGATGAAGAGACCTGAGTAGTAGCGCTCACCAGTAGCCCTCCGCTTACTGATGGGCTCTGGCCTCTTACTGGACATGAATTAACAAAATGTCCAGCAACTCCGCAATAGAGGCACAGGCGGTTGGTGATCCTCCGTTCCCTCTCCTTAGTCGAGATGCGAATCCCTCCCAGCTGCATGGGCTCAGTCTCAAAGCCAGAGGAGGGAGATGGTTGCGATGCGGAGCAGGGAAACACCGTTGATGCGAGCTCTCTTCCACGAGCCCGGTGACGAAGATCTACCCGTCGTTCTATGCGGATGGCGAGAGCAATCAAAGAGTCCACATCTGAAGGAACCTCCCGGGAGAGAATCTCATCCTAACCACTGCGTGGAGTCCCTCCAGAAAACGAGCGAGCAGCGCCGGCTCGTTCCACTCACTAGAGGCAGCAAGAGTGCGAAACTCAATAGAATAATCCGTTATGGACCGTTCACCTTGGCATAAGGAAGCCAGGGCCCTAGAAGCCTCCCTACCAAAAACTGAACGGTCAAAAACCCGAATCATCTCCTCTTTAAAGTTCTGGAACTTGTTAGAGCAATCAGCCCTTGCCTCCCAGATAGCTGTGCCCCATTCTCGAGCCCGGCCAGTAAGGAGTGAAATGACGTAAGCAACCCGAGCTCTCTCTCTAGAGTATGTGTTGGGTTGGAGAGAGAACACAATCTCACACTGCGTGAGAAAGGAGCGGCACTCAGTGGGCTGCCCGGAGTAGCAAGGTGGGTTATTAACCCTAGGTTCTGGAGGCTCGGCAGGCCAGGAAGTAACAGGTGGCACGAGACGTAGACTCTGGAACTGTCCAGAGAGGTCGGAAACCTGAGCGGCCAGGTTCTCCACGGCATGGCGAGCAGCAGACAATTCCTGCTCGTGTCTGCCGAGCATGGCTCCTTGGATCTCGACGGCAGTGTAACGAGCGTCTGAAGTCGCTGGGTCCATTCCTTGGTCGGTTCCTTCTGTCATGCAGGTGATAGAGGACCCAAAAGCGACTTAACAGAAACAGAGTTTATTCAAGTCCAAACAGGGAATAACAGAAATCCTCTAGTCTGTAGAGGGGAATAACAAGAGAAGCGGCCACAGACTGCAGGTCGCCGGGTAGGCGCAGGCCGTAGTTGACAGAGACACCTGCTCACACGCAGCATCTGATGAAGGCAAAAACACGACAGGACAGGGCGAAACACAATCACAGCACGGTGAATACTAAACAAGGAACCGACGGGACAGGAACGGAACACAAAGGAATAAATAGGGACTCCAATCAGGGGAAAGGATCGGGAACAGGTGTGGGAAGACTAAATGATGATTAGGGGAATAGGAACAGCTGGGAGCAGGAACGGAACGATAGAGAGAAGAGAGAGCGAGAGAGTGAGAGAGGGAGGGGGAGAGAGAGGGATAGAAAGAGGGAAAGAACCTAAAAAGACCAGCAGAGGGAAACGAATAGAATGGGGAGCACAGGGACAAGACATGATAATAAATGACAAACATGACAGGAATGGTAGTTTTGCAATGGAAGAATGTGCAAAGTAGACATAAAAATAATGGGGTGCAAAGGAGCAAAATAAATAAATAAATTAAATACAGTTGGGAAAGAGGTAGTTGTTTGGGCTAAATTTTAGGTGGGCTATGTACAGGTGCAGTAATCTGAAAGATGCTCTGACAGTTGGTGCTTAAAGCTAGTGAGGGAGATAAGTGTTTCCAGTTTCAGAGATTTTTGCAGTTCGTTCCAGTCACTGGCAGCAGAGAACTGGAAGGAGAGGCGGCCAAAGAAAGAATTGGTTTTGGGGGTGACCAGAGAGATATTGTTATGCAGGTGAATGAGGACCCAAAAGCGACTTAACGGAAACAGAGTCTTTATTCCAGTTTTAAACAAAAGCGATAATCCTGGAAATTATCTAGGTAAATGCAAAAACAGGAAAACTGAAATCCACTCGTCAGTAGAGAGGAATGACTGGAGACGCGACCACAGACTGCAGGTCGCTTCGGGAAGGCACCGGCCGTAGCTGACATTGACACCTGCTCACACGCAGCATCTGAAGAAGGTAAAACACGACAGGGCGGAACAAGGACACAGAACAGCGAACATCAAGCAATGATCCGACAAGGACAGAAGCGGAAAACAGAGGGAGAAATAGGGACTCTAATCAGAGGGCAAAATAGGGGACAGTTGTGAAAGAGTAAATGAGGTAGTTAGGAGAATGAGGAACAGCTGGGAGCAGGAACGGAACGATAGAGAGAGAGAGCGAGAGAGGGAGGGGGAGAGAGAGGGATAGAAAGAGGGAAAGAACCCAATAAGACCAGCAGGGGGAAACGAACAGAAGGGGAAGCACAAGGACAAGACATGACAATATATGACAAAACATGACAGTTATACCTGCTTGAGCGTGTGCTACAGGTGAGAGATGCTATGGTGACCAGCGAGCTGAGATAAGGGGGGACTTTAGCTAGCAGGGTCTTGTAGATGACATGGAGCCAGTGGGTTTGGCGACGAGTATGAAGCGAGGGCCAGCCAACGAGAGCGTACAGGTCGCAATGGTGGGTAGTATATGGGGCTTTGGTGACAAAAAGGATTGCACTGTGATAGACTGCATCCAATTTGTTGAGTAGGGTATTGGAGGCTATTTTGTAAATGACATCGCCAAAGTCGAGGATTGGTAGGATGGTCAGTTTTACAAGGGTATGTTTTGTTATGCAGGTGAATGAGGACCCAAAAGCGACTTGGCGAAAACAGAGTCTTTAATCCAGTAAAGTAAATCTACAATCATAAAGCATAATTCCACTCGTAATGACGAGAACAGACTGGAGACTCGGTCATAACTGCAGGTTGCCTCGGGAAGGCACGTGAACGTAGCAGACTCAGACACCTGCTCACCACGCAGCATCTGAGGGAAACACGACACGACAGGGCGATACACAGACACAGCACGGTGAACAATAGACAAGGATCCGACAGGACAGGAACGGAAAACAAGGGAAGAAATAGGGACTCTAATCAGGGGAAAAGATAGGGAACAGGTGTGGGAAGACTAAATGATTGATTAGGGGAATAGGAACAGCTGGGAGCAGGAACGGAACGATAGAGAGAAGAGAGAGAGGAAGGGAGAGAGAAAAAGGGGAACGAACCTAAAAAGACCAGCAGGGGGGAAAACGAACAGAAGGAAAAGCAAAATGACAAGACAATATAAGACAAAACATGATAGTACCCCCCCACTCACCGAGCGCCTCCTGGCGCACTCGAGGAGGAATCCTGGCGGCAACGGAGGAAATCATCAATAAGTGAACGGTCCAGCACGTCCCGAGACGGAACCCAACTCCTCTCCTCAGGACCGTAACCCTCCCAATCCACTAAGTATTGGTGACCCCGTCCCCGAGAACGCATGTCCATGATCCTACGTACCTTGTAAATAGGTGCGCTCTCGACAAGGACAGGAGGGGGGGGGAGGGAAGACGAACGGGGGTGCGAAGAAAGGGCTTGACACAGGAGACATGGAAGACAGGATGGACGCGACGAAGATGTCGCGGAAGAAGCAGTCGCACAGCGACAGGATTGACGACCTGGGAGACACGGAATGGACCAATGAACCGCGGAGTCGTAAGAGGAAGGTTGCGAGTGGAAAGCCACACTCTCTGGCCGCAACAATACCTTGGACTCTTAATCCTACGTTTATTGGCGGCTCTCACAGTCTGTGCCCTGTAACGGCAAAGTGCAGACCTCACCCTCCTCCAGGTGCGCTCACAACGTTGGACAAACGCTTGAGCGGAGGGAACGCTGGACTCGGCAAGCTGGGATGAGAACAGAGGAGGCTGGTAACCCAGACTACTCTGAAACGGAGATAACCCGGTAGCAGACGAAGGAAGCGAGTTGTGAGCGTATTCTGCCCAGGGGAGCTGTTCTGCCCAAGACGCAGGGTTTCTGAAAGAAAGGCTGCGTAGTATGCGACCAATCGTCTGATTGGCCCTCTCTGCTTGACCGTTAGACTGGGGATGAAACCCGGAAGAGAGACTGACGGACGCACCAATCAAACGACAGAACTCCCTCCAAAACTGTGACGTGAATTGCGGGCCTCTGTCTGAAACGGCGTCTAACGGGAGGCCATGAATTCTGAACACATTCTCGATGATGATTTGTGCCGTCTCCTTAGCGGAAGGAAGTTTAGCGAGGGAATGAAATGTGCCGCCTTAGAGAACCTATCGACAACCGTAAGAATCACAGTCTTCCCCGCAGACAAAGGCAGACCGGTAATGAAGTCTAGGGCGATGTGAGACCATGGTCGAGAAGGAATGGGGAGCGGTCTGAGACGACCGGCAGGAGGAGAGTTACCTGACTTAGTCTGCGCGCAGTCCGAACAAGCAGCCACGAAACGGTGCGTGTCACGCTCCTGAGTCGGCCACCAAAAGCGCTGGCGAATAGACGCAAGAGTGCCTCGAACACCGGGATGACCAGCTAACTTGGCAGAGTGAGCCCACTGAAGAACAGCCAGACGAGTGGAAACAGGAACGAAAAGGAGGTTACTAGGACAAGCGCGCGGCGACGCAGTGTGCGTGAGTGCTTGCTTAACCTGTCTTTCAATTCCCCAGACTGTCAACCCGACAACACGCCCATAAGGAAGAATCCCCTCGGGATCAGTAGAAGCCACAGAAGAACTAAACAGACGGGATAAGGCATCAGGCTTGGTGTTCTTGCTACCCGGACGGTAAGAAATCACAAACTCGAAACGAGCGAAAAACAACGCCCACCGAGCTTGACGAGCATTAAGTCGTTTGGCAGAACGGATGTACTCAAGGTTCTTATGGTCTGTCCAAACGACAAAAGGAACGGTCGCCCCCTCCAACCACTGTCGCCATTCGCCTAGGGCTAAGCGGATGGCGAGCAGTTCGCGGTTACCCACATCATAGTTGCGTTCAGATGGCGACAGGCGATGAGAAAAATAAGCGCAAGGATGAACCTTATCGTCAGACTGGAAGCTCTGGGATAGAATGGCTCCCACGCCTACCTCTGAAGCGTCAACCTCGACAATGAATTGTCTAGTGACGTCAGGAGTAACGAGGATAGGAGCGGACGTAAAACGTTCTTTTAGAAGATCAAAAGCTCCTGGGCGGAACCGGACCACTTAAAACACGTCTTGACAGAAGTAAGAGCTGTGAGAGGGGCAGCAACTTGACCGAAATTACGAATGAAACGCCGATAGAAATTAGCGAAACCTAGAAAGCGCTGCAACTCGACACGTGACCTTGGAACGGGCCAATCACTGACAGCTTGGACCTTAGCGGAATCCATCTGAATGCCTTCAGCGGAAATAACGGAACCGAGAAAAGTAACGGAGGAGACATGAAAAGAGCACTTCTCAGCCTTCACGTAGAGACAATTCTCTAAAAGGCGCTGTAGAACACGTCGAACGTGCTGAACATGAATCTCGAGTGACGGTGAAAAAATCAGGATATCGTCAAGATAGACAAAAACAAAGATGTTCAGCATGTCTCTCAGAACATCATTAACTAATGCCTGAAAAACAGCTGGCGCATTGGCGAGACCAAACGGCAGAACCCGGTACTCAAAATGCCCTAACGGAGTGTTAAACGCCGTTTTCCACTCGTCCCCCTCTCTGATGCGCACGAGATGGTAAGCGTTACGAAGGTCCAACTTAGTAAAGCACCTGGCTCCCTGCAGAATCTCGAAGGCTGATGACATAAGGGGAAGCGGATAACGATTCTTAACCGTTATGTCATTCAGCCCTCGATAATCCACGCAGGGGCGCAGAGTACCGTCCTTTTCTTAACAAAAAGAACCCCGCCCCGGCCGGAGAGGAAGAAGGCACTATGGTACCGGCGTCAAGAGACACAGATAAATAATCCTCGAGAGCCTTACGTTCGGGAGCCGACAGAGAGTATAGTCTACCCCGAGGAGGAGTGGTCCCCGGAAGGAGATCAATACTACAATCATACGACCGGTGAGGAGGAAGGGAGTTGGCTCGGGACCGACTGAAGACCGTGCGCAGATCATGATATTCCTCCGGCACTCCTGTCAAATCGCCAGGTTCCTCCTGAGAAGTGGGGACAGAAGAAATGGGAGGGATGGCAGACATTAAACACTTCACATGACAAGAAACGTTCCAGGATAGGATAGAATTACTAGACCAATTAATAGAAGGATTATGACATACTAGCCAGGGATGACCCAAAACAACAGGTGTAAAAGGTGAACGAAAATCAAAAAATAAATAGTCTCACTGTGGTTACCAGATACTGTGAGGGTTAAAGGTAGTGTCTCAAATCTGATACTGGGAAGATGACTACCATCTAAGGCGAACATGGGCGTAGGCTTGTCTAACTGTCTGAAAGGAATGTCATGTTTCTGAGCCCATGCTTCGTCCATGAAACAACCCTCAGCCCCAGAGTCTATCAAGGCACTGCATGTAGCACCCGAACCGGTCCAGCGTAGATGGACCGACATAGTAGTACAGGATCTAGATGGAGAGACCTGAGTAGTAGCGCTCACCAGTAGCCCTCCGCTTACTGATGAGCTCTGGCCTTTTACTGGACATGAATTGACAAAATGTCCATCAAATCCGCAATAGAGGCACAGGCGGTTGGTGATCCTCCGTTCCCTCTCCGTGGTCGAGATGCGAATACCTCCCAGCTGCATGGGCTCAGTCTCTGAGCCAGAGGAGGGAGATGGTTGCGATGCGGAGCAGGGAAACACCGTTGACGCGAGCTCTCCTCCACGAGCTTGGTGACGAAGATCTACCCGTCGTTCTATGCGGATGGCGAGAGCAATCAAAGAGTCCACACTGGAAGGAACCTCCCGAGAGAGAATCTCGTCTTTGACCACTGCGTGGAGTCCCTCCAGAAAACGAGCGAGCAGCGCCGGCTCGTTCCAGTCACTAGAGGCAGCAAGAGTGCGAAACTCTATAGAGTAATCCGTTATGGATCGATCACCTTGGCATAGGGAAGCCAGGGCCCTAGAAGCCTCCCTACCAAAAACTGAATGGTCAAAAACCCGAATCATCTCCTCTTTAAAGTTCTGGTAATTGTTTGAACAATCAGCCCTTGCCTCCCAGATAGCTGTGCCCCACTCTCGAGCCCGGCCAGTAAGGAGTGAAATGACGTAAGCAACCCGAGCTCTCTCTCTAGAGTATGTGTTGGGTTGGAGAGAGAACACAATATCACACTGGGTGAGAAAGGAGCGGCACTCCGTGGGCTGCCCGGAGTAGCAAGGTGGGTTATTAACCCTAGGTTCCGGAGGCTCGGCAGGCCAGGAAGTAACAGGTGGCACGAGACGAAGACTCTGGAACTGTCCAGAGAGGTCGGAAACCTGAGCGGCCAGGTTCTCCACGGCATGGCGAGCAGCAGACAATTCCTGCTCGTGTCTGCCGAGCATGGCTCCTTGGATCTCGACGGCAGTGTTACGAGCGTCTGTAGTCGCTGGGTCCATTCTTTGGTCGGATCCTTCTGTTATGCAGGTGAATGAGGACCCAAAAGCGACTTGGCGAAAACAGAGTCTTTAATCCAGTAAAGTAAATCTACAATCATAAAGCATAATTCCACTCGTAATGACGAGAACAGACTGGAGACTCGGTCATAACTGCAGGTTGCCTCGGGAAGGCACGTGAACGTAGCAGACTCAGACACCTGCTCACCACGCAGCATCTGAGGGAAACACGACACGACAGGGCGATACACAGACACAGCACGGTGAACAATAGACAAGGATCCGACAGGACAGGAACGGAAAACAAGGGAAGAAATAGGGACTCTAATCAGGGGAAAAGATAGGGAACAGGTGTGGGAAGACTAAATGATTGATTAGGGGAATAGGAACAGCTGGGAGCAGGAACGGAACGATAGAGAGAAGAGAGAGAGGAAGGGAGAGAGAAAAAGGGGAACGAACCTAAAAAGACCAGCAGGGGGAAAACGAACAGAAGGAAAAGCAAAATGACAAGACAATATAAGACAAAACATGACATGTTTGGCAGCATGAGTGAAGGATGCTTTGTTGCGAAATAGGAAGCCAATTCTAGATTTAACTTTGGATTGGAGATGTTTGATATGGGTCTGGAAGGAGAGTTTACAGTCTAACCAGACACCTAAGTATTTGTAGTTGTCCACGTATTCTAAGTCAGAGCCGTCCAGAGTAGTGATGTTGGACAGGCGGGTAGGTGCAGGTAGCGATCGGTTGAAGAGCATGGATTTAGTTTTACTTGGTGGCGATGACAGGACTGGCTTCCTCTCTCAAACTCGAGAGAGCATGATTACACCTTGTTCTTTTTTTTCAGTCATCTTAAATCAGGATGCAAAACTGACCTTGGATCATTAACTCTGGGACTACTACATCTCTCTCTGTATTTCAATGTAAAGCATCTCTTTAATAATACTTCCTGTTGATCCGACCAAGTGACATCTCACCTATGATCATGCTGTGCCCTGTGTGTCAACCAGTTCAGATGTGGGAGGGATTCACCAGAACAGCTGATATAACCTAGAGGATTTAGGGAGAAGGGGGAGAGGGATGAAGTGAAGAAGAGAGACTGTTATTGTGTGAGTGTGGTCTCACCTGGTGTCCACTCTAAGTGGCTACAGAGTACTTTATGCTGGAAAACAGACACATGAGGACAAACAATAGAAGATAATGTCAATAGAAGATACTGTATGTGACGCAGACACCTATCGGAGTGTACCTGAAACACTTAAATATATAGGGCTATGTGTCTCACAACTTGGTTATTGCAAGGCTAACCCCCAGGGAAATCATGACTTGACAGAACAGATATTCCAGTGAAAATGGCTGTGTTTGTGGTGTAAATCTGAAAATTAGCAGGTGACATTGAAGTTTTTTTTTAAATTAATGCATGTGAGACAGGTTCCATGTAAAAAAAAGACAGGCAAAGATGGAGAAAAAGAACACAGAACAGTTTAATTACCTCTGGTTATGGATACTTGCCAGCAATAAAGTTTCCACGGCCTGTTCCTGGGACAGTGAACATCTGTCAATATCTTTATTTTCGACCCCTTGATCAGCTCGCTCTCTGAAAGTAAAGAAAACAGCATATTTTTTATAGATATGAAAACAATAACTGAGATATGACCGTTCAATCTAAAGCAGCAGATGTCATTTTTAGGATACGTCAATACAGCCCAGTGCTGCTTACCTGAGATGCCATCTTCGTAGGTGTCCACTTTGACTTCCTTTGTGTCGGAAAAAAGTTGCTTTCAGAACAAACAAAAAGACACAAATGTACCTCCATAGCATATAACAATTTGCCTGTGAATAACCACATCTTCATACAAACGTGCTACTGTATGCAGAATTCTTGATGCACAACCAAAGCTGCTGCCATATCCTGCCAGCACACCCACAAGCGAGCCACTCAGGAGCAGAACGATGACGCGTGGAAGAGGGAATGGAATGAGATGGGAACAGAAATTTGTTGCAAGTTGGGGAGGAGGGCTAATAGCTGAACAATAGACAATTCAACCTTTACTAAAGAATAGTCTAATAGCCAAGCTAGGTCTGAAAACCCCCCGTCCTATCACAGACCAGATTTGCAAGAGGACAAGTACATTAGAGTGTCTAGTTTGAGAAGCAGACGCCTCACAAGTCCTTAACTGGCAGCTTCTTGAAATAGTACCCGCAAAACACCAGTCTCAACGTCAACAGTGAAGAGGTGACTCCGGGATACTGGCCTTCTATGCAGAGTTGCAAAGCAAAAGCCATATCTCAAGTCACTCTGCATATTTTGAAACTTGTAAGTAAGCATTTCTCTGTTTGTCTATACCTGTTGTTTACGAATCATGTTACAAGTACATTTTGATTTGTTTCTAACATAGCAGTCTGATATGACAGACTTCAATTGAAAATATAAATCAAATTATTTCACGAGTTGGAGTATCAATTATGCAAATACTATGCAAAGTTTGCAGAAACACAATTTTTGATGTACTCGTTTCTACTGAAAATAGGGTTAGTTTAGTAAGCAGCTGATTTGTCATGAGTTTCATCCTAGTGCTTGAAGTGAACAGGATGGAGCTGTGTTGACTAATCATAAATGTCCTTTTAAAGTAAGCAAGGAGAGCACATTTTTTCGTTTTGGAGATTTCAAATAGAAGAGCTTCCATTCCCACTGAAAGGTGACTTCCGACCTGTGTGGCTCAGAACACTTTTAAGTAATCTGATCTGATTAATCCTTAACAACACTATCAACAAAGCAGGTCCCACAGGCCCTAGTTTTGCCACACCTGGACTGCTCAAGCATCTTTGATCCCCAAGGCAATAGCTGCAGTGAATTCTAAAGTGTGATTAACCTTGCTTGATTGACTTTTGACCTTTGTACATTTGCAAAAAATTCTAAAAGTATTTAGTTTTAAATATACTTAAGTATGAAAAGTAAAAGTATAAATCATTTCAAATTCCTTATATTAAGCAAAGCTTTTTAATTTATGGATAAGCCAGGTGCACACTCCAACACTCAGACATAGTTCACCAGCAAAGAATTTGTGTTTTGTGGGTCTGTTAGTTCTCCAGATCAGTGGCAATAGGGATTACCAGAGATGTTCTCTTGATTAGTGCGTGAATTGCACAATTTTCCTGTCCTGCTAGGCATTAAAAATGTAAAAAGTACTTTTGGGTGTCAGGAAAAATGTATGGAGTAAAAAGTACATCATTTTCTTTAGAAATCTTGTGAAGTAAAAATAAAAATTGTCAAAATCTAAATAGTAAAGTACAGATACCCCAAAAGACAACTTAAGTACTTTACACCACTGCTTATCGTACTTGCACCTTTCCAATGTTGTAGCATTATATGGTTTTATATTGTGTTATTTATACCTGCCTTTATACACTGCTCAAAAAACACTAAAATAACACATCCTAGATCTGAATGAATGAAATATTCGTATGAAATACTTTTAAAAAAAATACAAAATCACACAAAAATTATCAATGGAAATGAAATTTATCAACCCATGGCGGTCTGGATTTGGAGTCACACTCAAAATTAAAGTGGAAAATCACACTACAGGCTGATCCAACTTAGATGTAATGTCCTAAAAACAAGTTAAGATTAGGCTCAGTAGTGTGTGTGGCCTCCACGTGCAAATGTAGGTGATAAAATCCCAGCCAATGTTTCAGCATCAGAGGGCAGCACACACACACACAGCTGGCTTAGCCTCTGCTCCTAAAAGCTGTTATACCATTCGCCAAGAATAACCAACCAGACCAGGCTAGCCCAGGCCAGACCATGGCCAAGTCAGACAGGGTCACATTGGGCTTTCCCACCATCACCCACAGCCACAGCTTTGGAAAATCTGGAACGCTTAGATTTTACAACCGAGCCAGTCAATGTCGCCTCACAACGTGCACACAATTAATCAACTTATACTGAAGGAGACTTGGGAGGGATGACTGCGAGCCAAAGCTGATTGAATTACTGTATTAGTGCTTCTTTGGAAGGGTTTGGGTAGGGTATTTGGTCATGGGGTTGTGTAGTAATGATGATAATGAGATGAAGAGGAGGAGGATCGATGACCATGACAGTGATGATTGTAGTGATGACGACTAGGATGATGGTCATGATAAAAGTGAGACACCTTGATGAGACTTGCATCCGGACTTTCCTGCCTGCATCCGGACTTTCTCTCCCCGCTTGACCACCTCCCTCAGATGACCACTCAAGGCATTAACCTTCTAATGACTGTCCATCTCATGATGTTGTGATGTTGGTTTTCTAAATTACGTGTATAGTTTTGTGCTTTGAAGCGCTTTGAGATTCTTTGAAAAGCACTGTATAAATTATGATAATGATGATGAAGTGGTGGTGTGTTTGACCTGCAGATCCAGGCTGGAGAGAAGGAGTATGGTCCGTTCTGTGGTGACCGGCCACCAGGCAAGATCCAGACAGAGAGCAACAAGGTCCAGGTGTTCTTCCACAGTGATAACTCTGGAGAGAACATCGGCTGGAGGCTCTCCTACACCTCATCAGGTCAGCCTCACTCTAAATATTCATATGTCATTGTGTCCACTTTTCCAAAAATGCAACGTTTTTAACTCTGTTGAATGTCTTCATTTGTGTGAAGGAAGAAGGGGACACATTAGTTGCGTATCAAATTGCACCCTAATCACTATTTAGTGCTCTATTTTTAACCAGGGCCCATGACTTCTCCCAACCATGTACATCTAAAAGGGTTGGGATAGGTATTACGTACATTCGGTACACTCAGAGGGTTTTTTGGCTTGTCCCCATAGGGCAAGGCTGCCCAATTCCGATTCTGGAGGGCCGAAACACTTCTGGTTTTCATCCTCTCCTTCTAATCAGGGACTGATTCAGACCTGGGACAGCAGGTGAGTGCAATTTACTTCCAGGTAGAAACAAGAACCAGAAGTATTTTTCTGCTCTCCAGTACTGGAATTGGGCAGCACTGCCATAGGGGAACCTTTTATCGTTCCAGCCTGTGTTTTGTGTTTTCCTCTGTGTTTTCTAAAATTCTTGTAACTTTCACAAAATTCCATGGTTTTCCAGAACATTCCTAGAACACTAGAGAGAATAAGCAGAAAATTCAGAGTTGTCCAACCAGGATAAAAAAAAAAAATACCACTTCACTCATGGTTTTGGTCTAGCCACCCCAACAAAACATGTGGAAATGATCACACACGCAATACAAGTAGAATACAACAATGGAAATTATAAAACTGTAATATCTTAAATAATCAATGAATTAATGAAGTCCGTTGTAAGCAAATAAATAGTTTCCTGGTCTAATTATCTAGCCTGTATCCTGTTTGTTTTCAGGAAGGAGTCAGTGTCCTGTCCCTGTGAAGCCTCTCTATGGCCAGCTGGATCCGGTCCAGATCCAGTACTCCTTCAAAGACCACGTCCTGGTATCCTGTGACCCAGGATACAGACTGATAAGGGTGAGACTGACAGACAGGTTGGGACCAAACGCTCTTGTTAAAGTCTTGTTCTCCACTGTAACAATACTCTTTATTTATATGAAGGAATGACCATTTGGCAACCACCAAGTCACCATGGTGAGAAAAACTATACTCTTGAAGATATCAATCTGCATGTTTGACAGTACCAGTCAAAAGTTTGGACACACGTACTCATTCAAGGGCTTTTCTTTATTTGTACTATTTTCTACATTATAGAATAATAGTGAATACATCAAAACTATGAAATAACACATATGAAATCATGTAGTAACCAAAAAAGTGTAAAACAAATTATTCAAGATTCTTCAAAGTAGCCTTTGCCTTGATGACAGCTTTGTACACTCTTGGCAATCTCTCAACCAGCTTCACCTGACATGATTTTCCAACAGTCTTGAAGCAGTTCCCACATATGCTGAGCACTTGTTGGCTGCTTTTCCTTCACTCTGTGGTCCAACTCATCCCAAACCATCTCAGGCCAATAAATTAGCATGATCAACAGTATCAACAACTTTTGACAGGTCCAAAAACAAAGCAATACATTTGATTTTAGTGTCTAAAGCATTGACAAGATCACTAACAACTATAGTGGTTGCTGTCATAGTGCTATGCTAAAGCCTAAAACCTGATTGGTTTTCATTCAAAATACATTTCTTAGATAAGAAAGAACAATGTTGTACATTTATTTACCAAGGATTCAAGAATCTTAGCTAGAAAAAATCAAATAAAATTTTGTTGATCACATACACATGGTTAGCAGATGTTAATGCGAGTGTAGCGAAATGCTTGTGCTTCTAGTTCCGACAGTGCAGTAATATCTAACAAGTAATTTAACAATTCAACAACAACTACCTAATACACACAATTCTAATGGGATAGAAAAAGATATATAAATATATGGATGAGCAATGACCGAGCTGCATAGGCAAGATGTAATAGATGGTATAAAATACAGTATACAGTCTTGGCCAAAAGTTTTGAGAAGGACACAAATATTAATTTTCACAGTCTGCTGCCTCAGTTTTGTATGATGGCAATTTGCATATACAGTGCCTTGCGAAAGTATTCGGCCCCCTTCAACTTTGCGACCTTTTGCCACATTTCAGGCTTCAAACATAAAGATATAAAACTTTATTTTATTGTGAAGAATCAACAACAAGTGGGACACAATCATGAAGTGGAACGACATATATTGGATATTTCAAACTTTTTTAACAAATCAAAAACTTAAAAATTGGACGTGCAAAATTATTCAGCCCCTTTACTTTCAGTACAGCAAACTCTCTCCAGAAGTTCAGTGAGGATCTCTGAATGATCCAATGTTGACCTAAATGACTAATGATGATAAATACAATCCACCTGTGTGTAATCAAGTCTCCGTATCAATGCACCTACACTGTAATAGTCTCAGAGGTCCGTTAACCTCTTGCTTCTACCTGGCACGCAGGCGTCCCATCTAGAGCTCTGGAAATGCAAATGCGCTACGCTAAATGCTAATAGTATTAGTTAAAACTCAAACATTCATTAAAATACACATGCAGGGTATTGAATTAAAGCTACACTCGTTGTGAATCCAGGCAACAAGTCAGATTTCTAAAATGTTTTACGGCGAAAACATAGCACATATTTATGTCAAACCACCACCGCAGACATAGCTCATTAGCATAGCCAAGTAAGAAAAAATATGCAATCAACAAACGCAGGATTAAAAAAAAAAATTTCAATAACCTTTTGAAATCTTCATCAGATGACAGTAATATAACATGTTACACAATAATATGCTATATATATCCATAAATCTCTGTTTACAATGATGCATCGTTCAAAAAATGCTACTAAAATGTCAGGAGAAATGAAATAGCTCCGGCAGATAACGTCAGCTAACAAGGAATACACATCATAAACTTTGACTAAATATGCATGTTTTACATATGTATAGGAAGATACACTTCTTCTAAATGCAATCGCTGTGTTACATTTATTTTTAACGTTACAGTTTGCGTTCATTAGGCTATACTAGGAGTCGGCGCTCCAAATGTATCATTATGCCTATCTTGGAGTCGACAGAAACCCAAAATTAACACATAAATATTCCCTTACCTTTGCTGTTCTTCCATCAAAAGACCTGGAAGGGATTATACTTACCAAAACAGCGTTTAGTTTTCAAGTCTGCGTCTTTCGGTTCTCAAAATAGCCACATTTCGGTCGAAATGTAGGCAAAATTCAAGTGGATGCGCACCAAAACGTCGAAATTATATATTATATGACGAGTAAACTTGTCAAACTATGTTCATAATTAAGCTTTAACATGTTATAAAGCTGTACAGCAATTGTGAGGACGAAGCGAAACACACACGTCTTTTAATTGATCCTGAAGAAAAGAGAGAGCGGGAGCAGAGCGCGCATAAACGTACACTTTTTTTTCGCGTGACCGAGACCTTTCGGCACGCTCAACGTCTCGTGAGCGCGCGATTCTCACAATGAGAAGCCCCATTGAAAGCAGGCTTCGCGCTGAACACGTAGGAACTGTTCCCAGAGCGGTAGCCTTTTGGGAAGTGTGTTTAAGATGACGTCAAAGTTGGGCCAACTTTTTCCATAACAAGAGAGATTTTGGGAGAATGCATGCCCTGAGACTTCTGCTTTACATAGAGACAAAATTTTAACGGTTTTAGAAGCTTTAGAGTGTTTTCTATTCTATAATATTTTTTATATGCATATATTAGCAACTTTTGACAAAAATATATCCTGTTTTATATGGGTACCCAATTCCTCCAGAAGGGGCAGTAAACAGGGCTAGGCTTAACAGGTTAAAAGCGCAGAGAGCATCACGAAGAACAAGGAACACACCAGGCAGGTCCGAGATACTGTTGTGAAGAAGTTTAAAGCCGGATTTGGATACAAAAATATTTCCCAAGCTTTAAACATCCCAAGGAGCACTGTGCAAGCCATAATATTGAAATGGAAGGAGTATCAGACCACTGCAAATCTACCAAGACCTGGCCGTCCCTCTAAACTTTCAGCTCATACAAGGAGAAGACCCATGATCACTCTGGATGAACTGCAGAGATCTACAGCTGAGGTGGGAGACTCTGTCCATAGGACAACAATCAGTCGTATATTGCACAAATCTGGCCTTTATGGAAGAGTGGCAAGAAGAAACCATTTCTTAAAGATATCCATAAAAAGTGGTGTTTAAAGTTTGCCACAAGCCACCTGGGAGACACACCAAACATGTGGAAGAAGGTGCTCTGGTCAGATGAAACCAAAATTGAACTTTTTGGCAACAATGCAAAACGTTATGTTTGGCGTGAAAGCAACACAGCTCATCACCCTGAACACACACCATCCCCACTGTCAAACATGGTGGTGGCAGCATCTGTCATGCAGGTGAAAGAGGACCCAAAAGCGACTTGGCGAAAACAGAGTCTTTAATCCAGTAAAGTAAACACAATCAAAAAAACACAACTTTCACTCGAAATGACGAGGACAAACTGGAGACTCGATCTTGAACAGCAGGTGAACAGCAGGTTGCCTCGGGAAGGCACTTGAACCAGACAGACTCAGACACCTGCTCACCACGCAGCATCTGAGGAAAACACGACACGACAGGGCGATACACAAACACAGCACGGTGAATACTAAACAAGGAACCGACAGGGCAGGTACGGGAAACAAGGAGTGAAATAGGGACTCTAATCAGGGAAAAGGATCGGGAACAGGTGTGGGAAGGCTAAATGATGATTAGGGGAATAGGAACAGCTGGGAGCAGGAACGGAACGATAGAGAGAAGAGAGAGCGAGAGAGTGAGAGAGGGAGGGGAGAGAGAGGGATAGAAAGAGGGAAAGAACCTAATAAGACCAGCAGAGGGAAACGAATAGAATGGGGAGCACAGGGACAAGACATGATAATAAATGACAAAACATGACAGTACCCCCACTCACCGAGCGCCTCCTGGCGCACTCGAGGAGGAATCCTGGCGGCAACGGAGGAAATCATCAATGAGTGAACGGTCCAGCACGTCCCGAGACGGAACCCAACTCCTCTCCTCAGGACCGTAACCCTCCCAATCCACTAAGTATTGGTGACCCCGTCCCCGAGAACGCATGTCCATGATCTTATGTACCTTGTAAATAGGTGCGCTCTCGACAAGGACGGGAGGGGGAAGGGAAGACGAACGGGGGTGCGAAGAAAGGGCTTAACACAGGAGACATGGAAGACAGGATGGACGCGACGAAGATGTCGCGGAAGAAGAAGCAGTCGCACAGCGACAGGATTGACGACCTGGGAGACACGGAACGGACCAATGAACCGCGGAGTCAACTTACGAGAAGCTGTCGTAAGAGGAAGGTTGCGAGTGGAAAGCCACACTCTCTGGCCGCAACAATACCTTGGACTCTTAATCCTGCGTTTATTGGCGGCTCTCACAGTCTGTGCCCTGTAACGGCAAAGTGCAGACCTCACCCTCCTCCAGGTGCGCTCACAACGTTGGACAAACGCTTGAGCGGAGGGAACGCTGGACTCGGCAAGCTGGGATGAGAACAGAGGAGGCTGGTAACCCAGACTACTCTGAAACGGAGATAACCCGGTAGCAGACGAAGGAAGCGAATTGTGAGCGTATTCTGCCCAGGGGAGCTGTTCTGCCCAAGACGCAGGGTTTCTGAAAGAAAGGCTGCGTAGTATGCGACCAATCGTCTGATTGGCCCTCTCTGCTTGACCGTTAGACTGGGGATGAAACCCGGAAGAGAGACTGACGGACGCAAATCAAACGACAGAACTCCCTCCAAAACTGTGACGTGAATTGCGGGCCTCTGTCTGAAACGGCATCTAACGGGAGGCCATGAATTCTGAATACATTCTCGATAATGATTTGTGCCGTCTCCTTAGCGGAAGGAAGTTTAGCGAGGGGAATGAAATGTGCCGCCTTAGAGAACCTATCGACAACTGTAAGAATCACAGTCTTCCCCGCAGACAAAGGCAGACCGGTAATGAAGTCTAAGGCGATGTGAGACCATGGTCGAGAAGGAATGGGGAGCGGTCTGAGACGACCGGCAGGAGGAGAGTTACCCGACTTAGTCTGCGCGCAGTCCGAACAAGCAGCCACGAAAAGGCGCGTGTCACGCTCCTGAGTCGGCCACCAAAAGCGCTGGCGAATAGACGCAAGAGTGCCTCGAACACCGGGATGACCAGCTAACTTGGCAGAGTGAGCCCACTGAAGAACAGCCAGACGAGTGGAAACAGGAACGAAAAGGAGGTTACTAGGACAAGCGCGCGGCGACGCAGTGTGCGTGAGTGCTTGCTTAACCTGTCTTTCAATTCCCCAGACTGTTAACCCGACAACACGCCCATAAGGAAGAATCCCCGGGATCAGTAGAAGCCACAGAAGAACTAAACAGACGGGATAAGGCATCAGGCTTGGTGTTCTTGCTACCCGGACGGTAAGAAATCACAAACTCGAAACGAGCGAAAAACAACGCCCAACGAGCTTGACGGGCATTAAGTCGTTTGGCAGAACGGATGTACTCAAGGTTCTTATGGTCTGTCCAAACGACAAAAGGAACGGTCGCCCCCTCCAACCACTGTCGCCATTCGCCTAGGGCTAAGCGGATGGCGAGCAGTTCACGGTTACCCACATCATAGTTGCGCTCAGATGGCGACAGGCGATGAGAAAAATAAGCGCAAGGATGAACCTTATCATCAGACTGGAAGCGCTGGGATAGAATGGCTCCCACGCCTACCTCTGAAGCGTCAACCTCGACAATGAATTGTCTAGTGACGTCAGGAGTAACGAGGATAGGAGCGGACGTAAAACGTTCTTTTAGAAGATCAAAAGCTCCCTGGGCGGAACCGGACCACTTAAAACACGTCTTGACAGAAGTAAGAGCTGTGAGAGGGGCAGCAACTTGACCGAAATTACGAATGAAACGCCGATAGAAATTAGCGAAACCTAAAAAGCGCTGCAACTCGACACGTGACCTTGGAACGGGCCAATCACTGACAGCTTGGACCTTAGCGGAATCCATCTGAATGCCTTCAGCGGAAATAACGGAACCGAGAAAAGTAACGGAGGAGACATGAAAAGAACACTTCTCAGCCTTTACGTAGAGACAATTCTCTAAAAGGCGCTGTAGAACACGTCGAACGTGCTGAACATGAATCTCGAGTGACGGAGAAAAAATCAGGATATCGTCAAGATAGACAAAAACAAAGATGTTCAGCATGTCTCTCAGAACATCATTAACTAATGCCTGAAAAACAGCTGGCGCATTGGCGAGACCGAACGGCAGAACCCGGTACTCAAAATGCCCTAACGGAGTGTTAAACGCCGTTTTCCACTCGTCCCCCTCTCTGATGCGCACGAGATGGTAAGCGTTACGAAGGTCCAACTTAGTAAAGCACCTGGCTCCCTGCAGAATCTCGAAGGCTGATGACATAAGGGGAAGCGGATAACGATTCTTAACCGTTATGTCATTCAGCCCTCGATAATCCACGCAGGGGCGCAGAGTACCGTCCTTCTTCTTAACAAAAAGAACCCCGCCCCGGCCGGAGAGGAAGAAGGCACTATGGTACCGGCGTCAAGAGACACAGACAAATAATCCTCGAGAGCCTTACGTTCGGGAGCCGACAGAGAGTATAGTCTACCCCGAGGAGGAGTGGTCCCCGGAAGGAGATCAATACTACAATCATACGACCGGTGAGGAGGAAGGGAGTTGGCTCGGGACCGACTGAAGACCGTGCGCAGATCATGATATTCCTCCGGCACTCCTGTCAAATCGCCAGGTTCCTCCTGAGAAGTAGGGACAGAAGAAACGGGAGGGATGGCAGACATTAAACACTTCACATGACAAGAAACGTTCCAGGATAGGATAGAATTACTAGACCAATTAATAGAAGGATTATGACATACTAGCCAGGGATGACCCAAAACAACAGGTGTAAACGGTGAACGGAAAATCAAAAAAGAAATAGTCTCACTGTGGTTACCAGATACTGTGAGGGTTAAAGGTAGTGTCTCAAATCTGATACTGGGAAGATGACTACCATCTAAGGCGAACATGGGCGTAGGCTTCTCTAACTCTCTGAAAGGAATGTCATGTTTCCGAACCCATGCTTCGTCCATGAAACAACCCTCAGCCCCAGAGTCTATCAAGGCACTACATGTAGCACCCGAACCGGTCCAGCGTAGATGGACCGACAAAGTAGTACAGGATTTTGATGGAGAGACTTGAGTAGTTGCGCTCACCTGTAGCCCTCCGCTTACAGATGAGCTCTGGCTTTTACTGGACATGAATTAACAAAATGTCCAGCAACTCCGCAATAGAGGCACAGGCGGTTGGTGATCCTCCGTTCCCTCTCCTTAGTCGAGATGCGAATCCCTCCCAGCTGCATGGGCTCAGTCTCTGAGCCAGAGGAGGGAGATGGTTGCGATGCGGAGCAGGGAAACACCGTTGATGCGAGCTCTCTTCCACGAGCCCGGTGACGAAGATCTACCCGTCGTTCTATGCGGATGGCGAGAGCAATCAAAGAGTCCACATCTGAAGGAACCTCCCGGGAGAGAATCTCATCCTTAACCACTGCGTGGAGTCCCTCCAGAAAACGAGCGAGCAGCGCCGGCTCGTTCCACTCACTAGAAGCAGCAAGAGTGCGAAACTCAATAGAATAATCCGTTATGGACCGTTCACCTTGGCATAAGGAAGCCAGGGCCCTAGAAGCCTCCCTACCAAAAACTGAACGGTCAAAAACCCGAATCATCTCCTCTTTAAAGTTCTGGAACTTGTTAGAGCAATCAGCCCTTGCCTCCCAGATAGCTGTGCCCCATTCTCGAGCCCGGCCAGTAAGGAGTGAAATGACGTAAGCAACCCGAGCTCTCTCTCTAGAGTATGTGTTGGGTTGGAGAGAGAACACAATCTCACACTGCGTGAGAAAGGAGCGGCACTCAGTGGGCTGCCCGGAGTAGCAAGGTGGGTTATTAACCCTAGGTTCTGGAGGCTCGGCAGGCCAGGAAGTAACAGGTGGCACGAGACGTAGACTCTGGAACTGTCCAGAGAGATCGGAAACCTGAGCGGCCAGGTTCTCCACGGCATGGCGAGCAGCAGACAATTCCTGCTCGTGTCTGCCGAGCATGGCTCCTTGGATCTCGACGGCAGTGTAACGAGCGTCTGAAGTCGCTGGGTCCATTCCTTGGTCGGTTCCTTCTGTCATGCAGGTGAAAGAGGACCCAAAAGCGACTTGGCGAAAACAGAGTCTTTAATCCAGTAAAGTAAACACAATCAAAAAACACAACTTTCACTCGAAATGACGAGGACAAACTGGAGACTCGATCTTGAACAGCAGGTGAACAGCAGGTTGCCTCGGGAAGGCACTTGAACCAGACAGACTCAGACACCTGCTCACCACGCAGCATCTGAGGAAAACACGACACGACAGGGCGATACACAAACACAGCACGGTGAATACTAAACAAGGAACCGACAGGGCAGGTACGGGAAACAAGGAGTGAAATAGGGACTCTAATCAGGGAAAAGGATCGGGAACAGGTGTGGGAAGGCTAAATGATGATTAGGGGAATAGGAACAGCTGGGAGCAGGAACGGAACGATAGAGAGAAGAGAGAGCGAGAGAGTGAGAGAGGGAGGGGGAGAGAGAGGGATAGAAAGAGGGAAAGAACCTAATAAGACCAGCAGAGGGAAACGAATAGAATGGGGAGCACAGGGACAAGACATGATAATAAATGACAAAACATGACAGCATCATGGTTTGGGCCTGATTTTCTTCATCAGGGACAGGGAAGATGGTTAAAATTGATGGGAAGATGGATGGAGCCAAATACAGGACCATTCTGGAAGAAAACCTGATGGAGTCTGCAAAAGACCTGAGACTGGGATGGAGATTTGACTTCCAACAAGACAATGATCCAAAACATAAAGCAAAATCTACAATGGAATGGTTCAAAAATAAACATATCCAGGTGTTAAAATGGCCAAGTCAAAGTCCAGACCTGAATCCAATCGAGAATCTGTGGAAAGAACTGAAAACTGCTGTTCACAAATGCTCTCCATCCAACCTCACTGAGCTCGAGCTGTTTTGCAAGGAGGAATGGGAAAAAAAGACTTACATACCCCAAGCGACTTACAGCTGTTATCGCAGCAAAAGGTGACGCTACAAAGTATTAACTTAAGGGGGCTGAATAAATTTGCACGCCCAATTTTTCAGTTTGATTTGTTAACATTTTTAAAATATCCAATAAATGTCGTTCCACTTCATGATTGTGTCCCACTTGTTGTTGATTCTTCACAAAAAAATACAGTTTTATATCTTTATGTTTGAAGCCTGAAATGTGGCAAAAGGTCGCAAAGTTCAAGGGGGCCGAATACTTTCGGAAGGCACTGTACTCCAGAATGTTATGAAGAGTGATCAGATGAATTGCAATTAATTTAAAAGTCTTTCTTTGCCATGAAAATTAACTGAATCCCCCAAAAAACATTTCCACTGCATTTCAGCCCTGCCACAAAAGGACCAGCTGACATCATGTCAGTAATTCTCTCCCTAACACAGGTGTGAGTGTTGATGAGGACAAGGCTGGAGATCACTCTGTCATGCTGTTTGAGTTTGAAAAACAGACTGGAAGCTTCAAAAGGAGGGTGGAGCTTGGAATTATTGTTCTTCCTCTGTCAACCATGGTTACCTGCAAGGAAACACATGCCTTCATCATTGCTATGCACAAAAAGGGCTCCACAGGCAAGGATATTGCTGCCAGTAAGATTGCACCTAAATCAACCATTTATCGGATCATCAAGAACTTTAAGCAGAGCAGTTCAATTGTTGTGAAGAAGGCTTCAGTGCACCCAAGAAAGTCCAGGACCGTCTCCTAAAGTTCATTCAGCTGTGGGATCGGGGCACCAGCAGTACAGAGCTTGCTCAGGAATGGCAGCAGGCAGGTGTGAGTGCATCTGCACGCACAGTGAGGCAAAGACTTTTGGAGGATGGCCTGGTGTCAAGAAGGGCAGCAAAGAAGCCACTTTTCTCCAGTAAAAACATCAGGGACAGACTAATATTCTGCAAAAGGTACAGGAATTTAACTGCTGAGGACTGGGGTAAAGTCATTTTCTCTTATCAATCCACTTTCCGATTGTTTGGGGCATCCGGGAAAAAGCTTGTCCGGAGAAGACAAGGTGAGCGCTACCATCAGTACTGTGTCGTGCCAACAGTAAAGCATCCTGAGATCGTTTGTGTGGGGTTGCTTCTCAGCCAAGGGAGTGGGCTCACTCACAATTTTGCCTAAGAATACAGCCATGAATAAAGAATGGTACCAACACATCCGCCAAGAGCAACTTCTCCTAACCATCCAGGAACAGTTTGGTGACGAACAATGCCTTTTTCAGCATTATGGAGCACCTTGCCATAAGGAAAAAGTGATAACTAAGTGGCTCGGGGAAAAAAACATCAATATTTTGGGTCCATGGCCAGGAAACTCCCCAGACCTTAATCCCATTGAAAACTTGTGGTCAATCCTCAAGAGGCGGGTGGAGAAACAAAAACCCACGAATTCTGACAAAATCCAAGCATTGATTATGCAAGAATGGGCTACCATCAGTCAGGATGTGGCCCAGAAATTAATTGACAGCATGCCTGGGGGTATTGCAGAGGTCTTGAAAAAGAAGGGTCAACATTGCAAATATTGAATCTTTGCATCAACTTCATGCAATTATCAATAAAAGCCTTTGACACTTTTGAAATGCTTGTAAATAAACTTCAGTATTCCATAGTAACATCTGACAAAAATATCTAAAGACACTTAAGCAGCAAACTTTGTGGAAATTAATATTTGTGTCATTCTCAAAACTGTTGGCCATGACTGTACGTATGAGATGAGTAATGTAAGATATGTAAACATTATTAAAGTGACTAGTGATCCATTTATGAAAGTGGCCAGTGATTTTGAGTCTGTATATAGGCTGCAGCCTCTCTGTGTTAGTGATGGCTGTTTAACAGTCTGATGGCCTTGAGATAGAAGCTGTTTTTCAGTCTCTCGTTTTTTTTATACCTTTATTGAACTAGGCAAGTCAGTTAAGTACTGACCTCGCCTTATGGATGGTAGCAGGGTGAACAGACAATGCTCGGGTGGTTGTTGTCCTTTTTGGCCTTCCTTTGACATCCGGTGCTGTAGGTGTCCTGGATGGCAGGTAGTTTGCCACTGGTGATGCTTTGTGCAGACCGCACCACCCTTTGGAGTGCCTTGCAGTTGTGGGTGGTGCAGTTGCCGTACCAGGCGGTGGTACAGCCTGACAGGATTCTCTCAATTGTTCATCTGTAAAAGTTTGTGAGGGTTTTAGGTGACAAGCCATATTTCTTCAGCCTCATGAGGTTGAAGAGGCACCTTTCCACATTCTTCACACTGTCTGTGTGGATGGACCATTTCAGTTTGGCCGTGATGTGTACGCCGAAGAACTTAACTTTCCACCTTCTCCACTGCTGTCCCGTTGATGTGGATAGGGGGGTGCTCCCTCTGCTGTTTCCTAAAATCCACGTTCATCTCCTTTGTTTTGTTGATGTTGAGTGAGAGGCTGTCTCGTCATTGTTGGTAATCAAGCCCACTTCTGTTGTGTTGTCAGCTAACTTGATGATTGAGCAGTCATGGGTGAACAGGGAGTACAGGAGGGGGCTGAGCACGCACCCTTGTGGGGCCCCAGTGTTGAGGATCAGCGAAGTGGAGATGGCCAACTCAGAAAGAGTTATCGCATCAGAAAGTCCAGGACCCAATTGCACAGAGCGGGGTTGACACCCAGGGCCTCAAGCTTAATGTTGAGCTTGGAGTGTACTATGGTGTTGAATGAGCCTTAGTCAATGAACAGCATTCTTACATACCTTAAGGGAACATTTCGGCAGTTGCTGTATGGTTAGTGAGAAAGTCCATATTGCAAATGTACGGTCCCTTACTAGACGTCCGAAGACGTTTGTAAAATTTGCGGACGGCATCGAGCCGAGCGGCAGGGCCGGACCTACCGGGAAGTCATCAAATGAACTTTTTTCGGACATTCGGTTTCCGTTTTACAAAAATAATCAAGTTTTGGTAATTTTTCCGCTGTCCCGGAAAATCCCACAAGAGGGCATAAGCAATCATATTGCTATTGGACAAAACATCACGATTCACGACGGGGCCTTATCTCGAAAACGGAAAATATTTCGAAGCCGAAACTTGGTGAGCGTAGGTTTGGCATAATGGGAAGTGGGCCCCGAACAAGATGGCGTCTAGGCCTCAACGGTTTTTGAGTTATGGCCATTTATCTGGGATTAAAGGTCCAAAATGAAAATAGAGAAATTATTTTTCCACTTCACGTCAAAGTCAAGTAGCCTCCGGTGTCAATAAAAAAAGAACCAGCCATTTATTTATCGTCATTTAAGAGAAATCGTACGATGACAGATTGGTGATGTTCACGGATAGGTGTTTTTTTTCAACGGTTACAGATCCAGTTGCGGGGTGTTCTTACGAATCTTTTTAAAGTGTGCTGCGGAGCTCTGCGAGATTTCTGTGATTTTCTATGATTTTCTAAAATAACACACACTCACTAAACCCTCTGTAAATAACTCAGTTCTTAACGTAAAGACTTAAAACTCAGGATTCTGTAAAGACATACCCCAATCAGGATATGAGTTTATTTATAGCTTCCTGTGCCAACCGGAACTGCCTTAAATGGTGTCACAGTGGCAGTTTCCAAGGGTCAAAAAGGTCAGATATTTTCAAAACATATGTGTGATTAGGCAACCCCCATAAACTGTAAGTCAGTCATTTCTCCCAACAGATGTCAAAGAAAAGCTCTCTCTCACACACACACACACACACACACACACACACACACACACACACACACACACACACACACACACACACACACACACACACACACACACACACACACAAACACACAGAAACGCACACACAGCAAGGATGGAGTGACAAAGTGCGGTGCTTAAAGACACACAAAGCCTACAATGGCATTTCCATATTCTCTAGGCCGTGCCGAGTTCAACGAGATGCCCCGCTTGACCGTAGCTCGCTCGGTCTAACCACAGCGACCATTAGAAAAGTAGGCCCAAAATGAAGGCTGGCCCTCAATGTCATTTGCTTTTGGGTGACAGTGAGAGAACTGTTAGGGTGAGAAGCACAATTCGACCTCAGGTACGTTCCCAAGGTCCTCCCGATCCGTGCAAGCCTAACCTTGACCATGTGGCATTAACCCTTAACAGTTAAAAGAAGGAGTTTACATCAAACAGTTTGCATTGACCTCTCTCCCCATAGGAATACATTGCCTGCACCTCTAAATTCAACCTGAAACCTATGTGGGTTATGAATGCCTAATGAATCTGTCTTCTATGACAGTCCATCAGACCACTATGAGGTCTACCTGTGTCGATTCTAAGCTTCCTGGAGCAACCGGAAGTGGTTAAATTGACCCAAAAGGTGTTTTGATGTACATAACCTTCAAAGGTGAAAATGACTACATTCAACCCTGTGTAGATCAGTCAATTCTTAACTTAAAGACTTAAAGCTCAGGATTCTGTAAGAGTCTACCTCAGTCAAGACATGTGTTTACCTATAGCTTCCTGTGCCAACCGGAAGTGCCTTTAATTGGGTCACACTGTCTGTTTTGAAGGGTTAGAAAAGTCACATCTTTCCAAAACTTCATATGTGTGACTAGGTAACCCTCCTGAACTGTAAATCAGTCATTTCTCACAACAGATGTTAAAGAAAAGCTCTCACACACACACACAGCAAGGATGGAGTGAAAAAGTGCTGTGCTCAAAGACGCAGACAGCAGGCAATGGCATAAAAATAATCTCTAGGCCGTGCCGAGTTCAACGAGATATCCCGCTTGACCGTAGCTCGCTCGGTCTAAGCGCAGCGACCATTAGAAAAGTAGGCCCAAAATGAAGCCTGCCCCACAACGTCATTTGCTTTTGGCTGACAGAAAGAGAACCGTTAGGGTGAGAAGCACAATTCGACCTCTTGTACGTTCCTAAGGTCCTCCCGATCCGTGCAAGCCTAACCTTGACCGTGTGGCATTAACCCTTAATAGTTAAAAGAAGTTATTTACTTCAAACAGTTTGCATTGACTTCTCTCCCCATAGGAATACATTGCCTGCACCTCTAAATTCAACCTGAAGCCTATATGGGTTATGAATGCTGTATGAACCTGTCTTTGGTAACAGTCCATCAGGCCAGTATGAGGTCTACCTGTGTTGATTCTAAGCTTCCTGGACCAACCGGAAGTGGTTAAAATCTCCCTAAAAGTGTATATCCATACCCTGCCTGCAGTTTGATAGACATAGTGCATTCAACCCTGTGTAAATCAGTCAATTCTAAACGTAAAGACTTAAAACTCAGGATTCTGTAACAGCATACCCCACTGAGGATATGTGTTGACTTATAGCTTCCTGTCCCAACCGGAAGTGCCATAATTGGTGTCTCAGGGGCTGTTTCGAGTGGTTAAAAAAGTCAGATCTGTCCAAAACTTCATATGTGTGATTAGGCAACCCCCATGAACTGTAAATCAGTAATTTTTCCCATAAAATTTCAAAGGAAAACTAAATCACACAGACACACAACTTGGAAGGAGGGACGTATTGGGTTGCGTAGAGACTGACAGTGCCTCCAATAGTTAGCTTTGTTCGAGCTAAAAAAGAACCGTCAGACCTAGAGTTCCGAAACTTTAGAAACCTGTTCTAGACCTCAGGTCGATAGTGCGTGGTGAGTTAGGTGGCTCTAGAAGGTTCTCGGACCGAGAAACAGCCTCGTACATTTGCAATGACTTCAATTCATTTTGACCATTACGAAAATGACGACATTTAGAAAAGTCTCAGAGACACAAGACTAGGTGCATTGAAACCGGCTCGGCCCATAGAGACGGACCCCAACGTTTCTGTCCGATAGCTCATTCAAGGACCCCATAGCAAGGCATGGAAAAAAGTGGATTTTCAGCACCAATTAGGGTTTTACTCGGGCACCGAAGGACCTATCGAGCCGAAACTCGGTATTCGGGGTCGCCTCACATAGGCCTTCACATAATGTCTGACCTGGACCCGCAGCTAGAACGTAACTATGTGTTTTACGTTTTTATTATGTTTTAAACTAAAGGCGCTGTGAATTATGGGCCTGCTCTGACATATGTGATAGTTGGCTTCTAAATGAGTTGGAAAAAGTGGGTTTGGTGTCAACTGGTATCAGTTTGGTGTCGGAATGATATCTAATTGACTGATGGACAGTGACTTGCTGGTGACTCTTGTCCATTTGCAATATGTTTAAACAGTGAGGTACCATCATCAAAGTGACATTCTGAAATCAACCCTAACGAGCCATTGAGATGAACCAGAATCACTGCCCAGCCATCCCGATTTCATATGGTAAATGCCCATTAAACCATATTGCAAATGCACGTGCACTTGCAATATGATTCAACAGTGAAAAAACATCACAAAATGGACATGATGAAGTCAACACAACGAGCGATGGAAAGGAGCAACTATCACTGCCAGGCCATCCTGTGTTCATCAGGCCAGTCAATTTAGCATTTCTGCAGGGTTTTTGAGCATGACAAATTTGTGATGGTACCTGCCCATTGAACCATATTGCAAATGCACAGTGACTTTGCAAAAGTAAGAAAACATAAACAATTGGACATAATGAAATCACCATATTTTTATTTTTAGGTTACCAGGTGCCTATTTCAAATCACCAGTTGCACGGATGTATAAGGGCGCCCATGGATAGAGGGCCGTAGTAGGGTACTCCCATAGCGGGCATGGACATTAGGAGTCCCGGTAAATGTATTTACAAACATATTTTTTATTTTTGGGTTACCAGGTGCCTATTTTCAATCACCAGTTGCACAACAATGCACGTGCATTTGCAATATGATTCTATAGTGAAAAAACATCACCAAATGGACATGATGAAATCAACAAAACGAGCGATGGAAAGGAACAACTATCATTGCCAGGCCATCCTGTGTTCATCAGGCCAGTCAATTTTGCATTTCTGCAGGATTTTTGAGCATGTCAAATTTCATATGGTAAATGCCCATTGAACCATATTGCAAATGCACGCGCACTTGCAATATGATTCAACAGTGAAAAAACATCACAAAATGGACATGATGAAGTCAACACAACGAGCGATGGAAAGGAGCAACTATCACTGCCAGGCCATCCTGTGTTCATCAGGCCAGTCAATTTTGCATTCCTGCAGGATTTTTATAGCATGACAAAATCGTGATGGTACATGCCCATTGAACCATATTGCAAATGCACAGTGACTTTGCAAAAGTGAGAAAACATAAACAAATGGACATGATGAAATCAACACAACGAGTGATGGAAAGGTACAACTATCACTGCACGGCCATTCTGTGTTCATCAGGCCAGTCAATTTTGCATTTTTGAGCATGTCAAATTTCTTATGGTAAATGCCCTTTGAAATATGATTCTATAGTGAAAAAACATCACCAAATGGACATGATGAAGTCAACACAACGAGTGATGGAAAGGAACAACTATCACTGCCCGGCCATCCCGAGTTCATCAGGCCAGTCAATTTTGCATTTCTGCAGGATTTTTGAGCATGTCAAATTTCTTATGGCATTTGGCCCCCAAAAAAGTGACTTTTGACTTTGACTTTTGACTTCCTATGAAATCATATTGTAAATGGACAAATCATATTCCTTATGCACAAGTAAAAAAAAATATGATAATAAAATACAACTAAAGTATGTTGATACAGTTCTTATACGTGTGTAATTGACACAACATTTGAAAGAATTTCCTAAAAAGGTCCAGAAAGCACTTTTCTAAGGGTGTGAAGTTTTTTACAAAATTTTGACATTTTTGACTTTTGACTTCCTATGAAATCATATTGAAAATGGACAAAACATATTACTTATGCGCATGTAAAAAAAATATATATATGATAATAAAATTGGACAAAAGTATATTCATACAGTTCTTACACATGTGTAATTTACAAAAAAATCGAAAGAATTTCGAAAAACGGTCCAGAAAGCACTTTTTTAAGGAGTGATAAGTTTTTGACAAAAAAATCATTTTTTTTAAATGTTGCTTTTGGATGTTGACTTGGGTTACATTTCCAATATGAAAAACCATGGTGGAGCGGATTCGCCACCTGTTGAATTTTTAAAGTGTTACAACTGGCAATTGCCATATGGCATTTGCAATACACTTTGCATGAATCAACGCCGAATTGGGTGGTATTGGACAATGTGTATATGGTTTGTCCGATGCCAATGACATCCCATTCATTTTTGTCCAATACAGGGGGTATTCCCTTACATAGGTAGGTATTCCTCTTGTCCAGATGGGATAGAGGGGTTTGCAGTGTGTTGGCTATTGCATCGTCTGTGGACCTTTTTGGGCGGTATGCATATTGAAGTGGGTCTAGGGTGGCAGGTAAGGTGGAGGGAATATTATCCTTGACTAGTCTCTCAAAGCACTTCATGATGACAGAAGTGAGTGCTACGGGGCGATAGTCATTTAGTTCAGTTATCTTTGCCTTCTTGGTTACAGGATCAATGGTGGCCATCTTGAAGCATGTGGGGATAGCAGGGAGAGATAGGGAGAGATTGAATATGTCCGTAAACACTCCAGCCAGCTGGTCAGCACATGCTCGGAGGAAGCGGCTAGGGATGCGGTCTGGGCCGGGAACCTTGCGAGGTTAAACACGTTTAAATGTCTTACTCATGTCTGGGTGGCCTGCACTCCTTGGTAGGGGGCGGCGTCGGTTGCACTTTATTATCCCTGGCAAAGAAGTTGTGTGATTTGTCTGGAAGCAAGATGTCGATATCCATGACGTGGCTGGTTTTCTTTTTGTAGTCCGTAATTGCCTTCATATGGGGTGATAATTATTAATATCACTACTATCCACGCCATTATGGAGTGGCAGTACAAGAGCTGATTTCCAGTTGTATAAAGTACTGAAGTAAAAATACTTTTAAGTACTACTTAAGTAGTTTTTTGGGGTATCTGTACTTTGCTATTTATATTTTTTGACAACTTTTACTTTTACTCCACTACATTCCTGAAGAAAATGTATGTACTTTTTACTCCTTACATTTTCCCTGACACACAAGTACTCGTTACATTTAGTATGCTCGGGCAGGACAGAATTATGGCACCTGTAAATATAACGCTTTGTCATCCCTACTGGCGTTGGCTTTGCCTCCAAAACATCCCGTGAATTTGCACAGAGCCACATCAAATCACAGAAATACTCATAATAAACAAATCAAAGATGCAAGTGTTATTCACAGATTTAAAGATATACTTCTCCTTAATGCAACCACTGTGTCAAATTCCAAAAAAACTTTACGGAAAAAGCAAACATGCAATAATCTGAGTACGGTGCTCAGACGACATACACAACCCAAGAATATATCCGCCATGTTGGAGTCAGCATAAGTCAGAAATAGCATTATAAATATTCACTTACCTTTGATGATCTTCATTAGAAAGCGTTCCCAGGAATCCCAGTTCCACAATAAATGTTTGATTTGTTCCATAAAGTCCATAATTTATGTCCAAATTCCTCCTTTTGTTAGGGCGTTTAGTAAACAAATCTAAACTCACGAGGTGCGGGCAAGTCCAGCGGAAATGTCGGATGAAAATTCCCAAAAGTTATATTACTGGTCGTAGAAACAAATCAAACCATGTATAGAATCAATCTTTAGGATGTTTTTATCATAAATGTTCAATAATGTCCCAACCGGAGAATTCATTTGTCTGTAGATAAGCAATGGAACGAGAGGTACTTTCTCATGACCGCACGTCACAGTAGAAGCCTGACACAATGTTCGAAAGACTGGTGACATCTAGTGTAAACCTTAGGAAGTGCAAGATGACCCATATCCCACTGTATTTGCAATAGGGGCTGAGTTGAAAACCTACAAACCTCAGATTTCCCACTTCCTGGTTGGATTTTTTTCTCATGTTTTTGCCTGCCATATGAGTTCTGTTATACTCACAGACATCATTCAAACAGTTTTATAAACTTCAGAGTGTTCTCTATCCGATACTACTAATAACATGCACATATTAGCACCTGGGACTGAGCAGGAGGCAGTTTACTCTGGGCATGCTTTTCATCCAAATTTGAAAATGCTGCCCCCTATCCATAAGAAGTTAAACGAGTTACCATCTCCTGAATTAAACTCTAGAAGATGTATAAGTTATATCAATAAGTCACTTATTAATCATTACCTCATATCAATCTCATTCTGAACAGTTGTAATCTTCTTGGATCTGCAAGAACCCCAGCTTTGCTCATCATTCAGTCCTACACACATTGGTTTAATTATTTATTTACTAACTAACTAAATAATAACACAGTATACACTTACATGACAAAGGTCCCTAGTGGACTGACAAGATATGATGGCTTGTTACACATACGGGGAGGGGGTGGGGAAAAGAGTGAGAGAAAGGGACATGATTGTGGATATACGTTTGGAAAATATAATGAATGTATTTACGTGTGAATGCCATTCGCCGTTTCTCTGTCGGAACTAGCCCCGCTCCGGAAGAATGTTGGTTTGGTAAGCCTTTCCTGTGGGCCACTTATACATGCTCTGATTGTCCACCAGAGGTCACAATGTCCCTCTTCTTAGTTGTCCGGTCTCAAATGGGCTGTTTCCTAAGAACAGCTAATTAGCTGTACCAGTGATTGTCTGAGAGGGGAGTTTTCTTCTCCTCTTCCTCGGGTAGATGGTCAAAGTTCCAAACCACTTTACACACGAAACTGCAGCCTGGCGGTGGTCTGGCAAATTAATTTTCTTCACCTTGTGTTGAGATTAAGTTCTTCTAACCATTTAAACGTGTGGACCGCAGTCTCACGTCTTTCTGGTCTGATGTTTATTCTTTGCCAGTCCTTTTAAGCACTCTGGCAAAAGGGGACGGCTCCGTCCTTCTGACACACTCAGGATGTGGCTACTTAACATCTAATCATATCTTTGGCATATTCTCTTATGGCTCCTAAAATCACATTCCCATATTAACACAAATGTCTTCGTCATTTTTCACATTGTCTACACAACGTATTGGATGGAGACTTCATACCTTTAAATACTTTTCAAATTACAGTATTTCCTTTCTAACCTTTCTAATGACCTCACAATATGACATTATATTCTACATCTACTCACTGACCATTTCCCACATTTGGATGTTAGAAATATTGTTCCAAAGTTATCTTTTTGGACGTTAGAGTTTTTGGCTGGCACAAGTCTGAACAAAGATATTCCTTTGGTTCATACTAGAGAGCCAGACAGTCCTTTGCTGCATAACATTTATGACCAGGTGTGAGATGTCAAAAAGCGGTCACCAAGGATAATAACTTGGATTTAGTAAAAGAAGATGACAAACTAGTTAACTCCTCTGGTGCACAAAGGTTAGCTAAGGGAGCACGGTAGATTCCTGTAACAGTTATGGATACATTGTTCCCCAGACAAAGACTTAAATATAGTAGATAAACTATTTTGGTAAAGGAAATGGATTTCAGTAATAAGACAGATAAATAATGGTTTATAAGAATGGCCACTCCCCCAACTGTACCCCGTCTGTCAGTTATGAACACATTATAACCATCAATATTATTATCAATCCAGAATGTCCCCAGAGATCCAAGTTTCAGTCAATGTCCGGATTCATCTGCATAAACCAGATCTTGATGGTATCTAGTCTAGGAAGTAAGGTCCTCATTATCAGATGCATCAACCTAAGTCCTTTGTGATTTTTAAAGTCACATGGAGTCCACAACTCAAACGCAATACTTTCAATAGGCAGTTAAAGGCCCTGTCTTGTTTATTTTATATATTTTTACTTAACCTTTATTTAACTTCTTGAATCTAGGGGGCACTATTTTCATTTTTGGAAAAATAACATTCCCTAAGTAAACGGGCTATTTTGTCAGGACAAGATGCTAGAATATGCATATAATTGACATCTTAGGATAGAAAACACTCTAAAGTTTCCAACACTGTAAAAACATTGTCTGTGAGTATAACAGAACTGATAATGCAGGCGAAAGCCTGAGAAAAATCCAATCAGGAAGTGACTCTTATTTAGAAACCTCTGCGTTCCTATGCATCCCTATTGAGCAGTGAATGAGATATCAACCAGATTCCTTTTTCTATGGCTTCCCTAATGTGTCTAGTGTCACAATACATAGTTTCAGGCATTTATTATGAAAAAATGAGCCTGAACGTCAACATTGCGTCAGTGGTCAGCTGAAGTCTCTCAGAGTGTTTTGTGTGTAAAGGACAAATGCGGCCATTGTTTCTCTCTTTCCTACTAACAAGCCATCTGTCCCGGTTGATATATTATAGAATAGATATTTGAAAAACACCTTGAGGATTGATTATAAACAATGTTTGCCATGTTTTTGTCGATATTATGGAGCTAATTTGGAATATTTTTCGGCGTTGTCGTGACCGCAATTTCCGGTCGAATTCTCAGCCAAATGTGAAGAACTAACGGAGTTATTTCGGCTGCAAAAATAATATTTTCGAAAAAAAAGGAACATTTGCTATCTAACTGGGAGTCTTGTGAGTGAAAACATTCGAAGCGCATCAAAGGTAAATTATTTAATTTGATTGCTTTTCTGATTTTCGTGACCAGGTTGCCTGCTGCTAGCTAGGCATAATGCTATGCTAGGCTATCGATAAACTTACACAAATGCTTGTCTTGCTTTGGCTGTAAATCATATTTTCAAAATCTGACATGACAGGGTGATAAACAAAAGGCTAAGCTGTGTTTCAATATATTTCACTTGTGATTTCATGAATATAAATATTTTCTAGTAATATTTATGTCCGTTCCATTATGCTAATTAGTGCCAGTTGATGATTACGCTCCCGGATCCGGGATGGGTAGTTACAAGAGGCAAGTCAGATAAGAACACATTCTTATTTACAATGACGGCCTACCCCTGGCCAATCCCAGACGTGCACCGCACTATGGGACTCCCAATTTGTATTTTTATTTATTATTTCACCTTTATTTAACCAGGTAGGCAAGTTGAGAACAAGTTCTCATTTACAACTCATTTGCGACCTGGCCAAGATAAAGCAAAGCAGTTCGACAGATACAACGACACATGGAGTAAAACAAACATACAGTATAAACAAGTCTATATACGGCAAAAAATGGCCATGGTGGCAAAGTAAATACAATATAGCAAGTAAAACACTGGAATGGTAGTTTTGCAATGGAAGAATGTGCAAAGTAGAAATAAAAATAATGGGGTGCAAAGGAGCAAAATAAATAAATAAGTTAAATACAGTTGGGAAAGAGGTAGTTGTTTGGGCTAAATTATAGGTGGGCTATGTACAGGTGCAGTAATCTGTGAGATGCTCTGACAGTTGGTGCTTAAAGCTAGTGAGGGAGATAAGTGTTTCCAGTTTCAGAGATTTTTGTAGTTCGTTCCAGTCATTGGCAGCAGAGAACTGGAAGGAGAGGCGGCCAAAGAAATAATTGGTTTTGGGGGTGACTAGAGAGATATACCTGCTGGAGCGTGTGCTACAGGTGGGAGATGCTATGGTGACCAGCGAGCTGAGATAAGGGGGGACTTTACCTAGCAGGGTCTTGTAGATGACATGGAGGCAGTGGGTTTGGCGACGAGTATGAAGCGAGGGCCAGCCAACAAGAGCGTACAGGTCGCAATGGTGGGTAGTATATGGGGCTTTGGTGACAAAACGGATTGCACTGTGATAGACTGCATCCAATTTGTTGAGTAGGGTATTGGAGGCTATTTTGTAAATGACATCGCCAAAGTCGAGGATGGTCAGTTTTACAAGGGTATGTTTGGCAGCATGAGTGAAGGATGCTTTGCGAAATAGGAAGCAAATTCTAGATTTAACTTTGGATTGGAGATGTTTGATATGGGTCTGGAAGGAGAGTTTACAGTCTAACCAGACACCTAAGTATTTGTAGTTGTCCACGTATTCTAAGTCAGAGCCGTCCAGAGTAGTGATGTTGGACAGGCGGGTAGGTGCAGGTAGTGATCGGTTGAAGAGCATGCATTTAGTTTTACTTGTATTTAAGAGCAATTGGAGGCCACAGAAGGAGAGTTGTATGGCATTGAAGCTTGCCTGGAGGGTTGTTAACACAGTGTCCAAAGAAGCGCCGGAAGTATACAGAATGGTGTCGTCTGCGTAGAGGTGGATCAGAGACTCACCAGCAGCAAGAGCGACCTCATTGATGTATACAGAGAAGAGAGTCGGTCCAAGAATTGAAACCTTTGGCACCCCCATAGAGACTGCCAGAGGTCCGGACAGCAGACCCTCCGATTTGACACACTGAACTCTATCAGAGAAGTAGTTGGTGAACCAGGCGAGGCAATCATTTGAGAAACCAAGGCTGTCGAGTCTGCCGATGAGGATGTGGTGATTGACAGAGTCGAAAGCCTTGGCCAGATCAATGAATACGGCTGCACAGTAATGTTTCTTATCGATGGCGGTTAAGATATCGTTTAGGACCTTGAGCGTGGCTGAGGTGCACCCATGACCAGCTCTGAAACCAGATTGCATAGCAGAGAAGGTATGGTGAGATTCGAAATGGTCGGTAATCTGTTTGTTGACTTGGCTTTCGAAGACCTTAGAAAGGCATAGTAGGATAGATATAGGTCTATAGCAGTTTGGGTCAAGAGTGTCCCCCCCTTTGAAGAGAGGGATGACCGCAGCTGCTTTCCAATCTTTGGGAATCTCAGACGACACGAAAAAGAGGTTGAACAGGCTAGTAATAGGGGTGGCAACAATTTCGGCAGATCATTTTAGAAAGAAAGGGTCCAGATTGTCTAGCCCGGCTGATTTGTAGGGGTCCAGATTTTTCAGCTCTTTCAGAACATCAGCTGAATGGATTTGGGAGAAGGAGAAATGGGGAAGGCTTGGGCGAGTTGCTGTTGGGGGTGCAGTGCTGTTGACCGGGGTAGGAGTAGACAGGGGGAAAGCATGGCCAGCCATAGAAAAATGCTTATTGAAATTCTCAATTATGGTGGATTTATCAGTGGTGACAGTATTTCCTATCTTCAGTGCAGTGGGCAGCTGGGAGGAGGTTTTCTTAATCTCCATGGACTTTACAGTGTCCCAGAACTTTTTTGAGTTAGTGTTGCAGGAAGCAAATTTCTGCTTGAAAAAGCTAGCCTTGGCTTTTCTAACTGCCTGTGTATAACGGTTTCTAGCTTCCCTGAACAGCTGCATATCACGGGGGCTGTTCGATGCTAATACAGAACGCCATAGGATGTTTTTGTGTTGGTTAAGGGCAGTCAGGTCTAGGGAGAACCAAGGGCTATATCTGTTCCTGGTTCTAAATTTCTTGAATGGGGCATGTTTATTTAAGATGGTCAGGAAGGCATTTAAAGAAAATATCCAGGCATCCTCTACTGACGGGATGAGATCAAAATCCTTCCAGGATACGCCGGCCAGGTCGATTAGAAAGGCCTGCTCGCTGAAGTGTTTCAGGGAGCATTTTACAGTGATGAGTGGAGGTCGTTTGACCGCTGTCCCATTACGGATGCAGGCAATGAGGCAGTGATCGCTGAGATCTTGGTTGAAGACAGCAGAGGTGTATTTAGAGGGGAAGTTGGTTAGGATGATATCTATGAGGGTGCCCGTGTTTAAGGCTTTGGGGGGGTACCTGGTAGGTTCATTGATCATTTGTGTGAAATTGAGGGCATCAAGTTTAGATTGTAGGATGGCTGGGGTGTTAAGCATGTTCCAGTTTAGGTTGCCTAGCAGCACGAGCTCTGAAGATAGATGGGGGGTAATCCGTTCACATATGGTGTCCAGAACACAGCTGGGGGCAGAGGGTGGTCTATAGCAGGCGGCAACGGTGAGAGACTTGTTTTTAGAGACGTGGATTTTTAAAAGTAGAAGTTCAAATTGTTTGGGTACAGACCTGGATAGTAGGACAGAACTCTGCAGAACTCTTTGCAGTAGATTGCAACACCGCCCCCTTTGGCAGTTCTATCTTGTCTGAAAATGTTGTAGTTTGGAATTAAAATTTCTGAATTTTTGGTGGTCTTCCTAAGCCAGGATTCAGACACAGCTAGAACATCCGGGTTGGCAGAGTGTGCTAAAGCAGTGAATAGATCACTGCTGGATGTGTGTCGTGGAAATTCAGTATTGAGAGAGACTTGGTCATTGGTCACAGTCTTGACTGTTGAGCTGAGTAGCCTAACTGAAATTTAAAAAACTGATATTATATAGGACCTAAAAATATTTAGTTAGACTGGTTCCATTTCCCATAAGCCACCTTGGTTATCTACACAGGATGATGTTTTACCCCCAACCCGGCTTAGTTTCCCAGATGCCAGGAAGATGAGACAATGAGGCATTATTCATAACTCTTCCAGGCTATTTCTATCTCGGGTCACACACACCACATCTTCCTGGTATTGAACGTATGCGTTTCTTGTCCCCACGCACAATAATGAGGAAGATTGTTCGGGAGGCAAAGAAAAGTCCAAGGGCCACTGTTGAGCTTTACAGAATTTGGTCGCATCTTCAGGTCACCAAGTCTCTAAATGTATAATTCGACACCCCGTCCATGCCAATAGGCTCTTTGTAAGGGTTGCCAGAAAGAAAGAAAAATACTTTATTGAGCGCAACCAACAAATGTAAACACCAGGAGTTTGCTGAATGCCATTGGCACTTCAATAGGAATCGGTCCTATGATCATGTCACAGCTGTTGGAGAGGACCAAGGTGCAGCGTGGTGAGCGGGAATTTTCTTTATTTTAATCAAAATGACGCCAAACAAAACACTAAACACTACAAACATAAACCGTGAAGCTCAGAAGCAAAGTGCTCTAAACAGAGTCAACCTCCCACAAACACAGGTGGGAAAAAGGGTACCTAAGTAAAAACATTAGTATGCCCACCCCAACTCACACCCTGACCAAACCAAAATAGAGACATAAAAAGGATCTCTAAGGCGTGACAGATCAGATGACATGAAAATACATTTATTTGGTGACGCATGCCAGTGGTGGGTTTGGTGTCAAAAGAAAGCTGCAATGCAGAAAATAACCTCATAACTCTACTGTAAAATATGGTGGTGCATCTTTTATGTCATGGGGATATTTAGCTTCCACTGGTCCTAGGGCCATTGTTAAGGTAAATGGCATCAGGAATTTCACCAAGTACCAAGACATTTTAGCCAAATACCTGGTTACCTCTGCCAGGAGGCTGAAACTTGGCCCCAAGTGGATCTTCTTGTAAAACAATAGCCCTAACACACATCGAAATCCACAAAGAAATGGTTCATTGACCATAACGTCAAGATTTGAAAAGGCCACCTCAGTCTCTGGATTAGCCCAAAGATTTGTTAAAATAAAACCTTTCATATATGTCGTGTCTTTGGCTATCCTTTCTCTGTAATTAATATTACCTGATTCAGCTAATCATGTAAATGTAATTAACTAGAAAGTCGGGGCACCACAAAATAATATTTATAGAGCTGTTATCTTCCGAATAAACTCTTGAAGACCTAGTAATATTTTACATCAATAGCAGTCAATATTATTCGTCACCTTATTTTAGCCTCATCTGAAATTTGTAAATTCTTGGTTATCTTCACGAACCCTGGCTAACAAGTTGAGTCAGCAATACAAAATTGGGTTTAATTATTTATTTACTAAATACCTAACTAATCATACAGAATTACATATACACAGAATGAATCATACCTTGATTACAAATTATGTCATAAAGGAAAACGTCCTTAGCGGATGGAACAGATATTACAGCTGGTTACACAAAGAAAAGGGGGCTGGGTTTGAGTGAAAGAGCAGGAAGACTGAAGAACAAAGGGAGAAGTGATGTCTCTATCGGGCCGTAGGCAGCTACTTTATCGTAAATACAGAATCTTATGCTTTCTAAATTACCGCCCATTTGGAAAAGGAAAATGCAATAAATATTTACTCTGAGCTGTTGGTCGTAGATGCTGGTCGTGTTGGCCAACAGATCTTCCTGTCCTCTGAAGAATGTCTCTGGTGGTGTGGTAAATTAAATACATTGTAGTAACATCTTTGTGTGGTAGACGGAATACTCTGTCTATTCTTTCCTAGCCCGCGTTTGCAGCTGCAGTTGCTAACTCAACGGCTAGGAGGTATCACTTCTGTAGCGAATAAGAGTTCAAAGTTCATACCATTCGCAACCAAAGCTTACGCTGAGGTTGGCTTCGTTCTGTAGTTATTATCTGAAGCGTTCTGATTCATTGTTTAGCTTACTAGCTAGCCAGCTAGCTATATGTCTTAAGCTAATGTGAACTGTTAGCTAGCTGGCTAACTTTAGCTGGCTGGCTCCCTAGCGGGTGTTATTATTAGTTTCCCAGAGCTGTTTGCTTTTCTAGTTAGAGCCTAATGTTAGGCATTGTTGGCACTTTGTTCATTGTTGTTTAACTATCTAACGTTATCTGGCTGGCTCGTTAGCTAACGTTACATGACTTGTGTAGAACACCCGTTAAATATGGCTGGTGTCAGTAAACATCTGCAAAAAAGTTGCCAGCTGAGCTGTTTAGGATGTTTTCATGTTGTCCAGAGGTAAACAAATCATCGGCCAGAGCATCAAGTGTGCACTTCGAGAGTGCTCTGAGATGGGTGGGGCTAAAAGTGAGTTTACAAGGTGATCAACTTTCAAAGCAGAATTTCTTTCCCATTGTTCCTCAAATGCAGTGTATGTTTTACCATTTTGTACCTCTGAGTCTCTACTTTTATCCAATGTCAAAAACACATCTTCACATTTTGCTACATGAGACTGATTCCAGGTGGTGAGTCACAAATCAGAAAGGCTAAATCTGATTATTATGTAACCGCTCTTTCGGATTGTAATGGGAACCTGGCTAAACCCTGAAGGGATTGACTTCCTCCTCTCTGTCACACAAATTAATTCAGACACTGGTCTCATTATGGGGAAAAATGCCATCATTGATGCATTTAATCACCATTTTATTTCAGCGGGCTATCTCTTTGAAAGAACTTCTAAGCTTATTCACAATGATATTGGGCTGGATGCTGATAGGGGAAACCTGCTGAATGATCAGAGAAATCACAGTCAAAGCTTTTCTTTAAGACTATTGTTGTGGAAATTCTACATAGGGACATTCGAAGTCAATCTTAAATGAATCATTCTTTATTATCAGCATGGTGGGGAGGTTCCAACCAACTCAATGCACCAAGTACACATGTCGATCAGGAGCAATTCCCGGGGCAGTCCCGTTAGTTCCCTTATATACAGACAAGTTATATTTCCAGGATTTAGCTTATTCATGATTCATAATTAATTCATCATTAACATTTGCTTCATTCATGTGACCGACCAATACAGGGTCATGCGTGTGACAGACCAATACCTCACAAGGCTTCTTCTCTCTAAGCTGAGACCTTGAAACTGAGATATCCCTTTCTCAAAACAAGGTTCTGGGCATACTGCCAAATTGCAGATACTGATAGTGAGGATTCGTTCAATCAGTCATTTCATGAACACAGAAATTGGTCATTAGAAAAGCATATGAATATAACACAGAAACAGGGTTCTGATAAAGGGACGTTTCTTTTTTTATGATACTATTATACATGCTATACATGCTATTACCCCGACTGTTGATCTGGCTTTGTCAAAATTACAGTTAGATTTTATAGCTATACAGGAAACCCTTGCAGATTTAAAACTTTTTTGTTATACTGGCAAAACTAAATACATGTTTTTAATCTCTCGTAAGAATGTTTCAGATGAGCTACATGTTCACTCATTAGATGGTTCTTCAATCGAACGTGTTCGATACAATCCATCGAGAGTGTCACCGCCTGGTTTAGCAACTACTCGGCCTCCGACCGCAAGGCACTATAGAGGGTAGTGCATACGGCCCAGTACATCACTGGGGCCAAGCTTCCTGCCGTCCAGAAACTCTATACCAGGCGGTGTCAGAGGAAGGCCCAACAATTTTCCAAAGACTCCAGCCGCCCTAGTCATAGAATGTTCTCTCTGCTACTGCATGGCAAGCAGTAACGGGAGCACAAGTCTAGGTCCAAAATGTTTCTTAACAGCTTCTATTCCAAAGCCATAAGACTCCTGAACAATTTATCAAATGGCTACCTGGACTCTTTGCATTGTCCCCACCCCACCCCCATTTTTACGCTGCTGCTACTCTCTGTTTATTATACTTGCACAGTTGAAAAAGAGAGAGAGAGAGAGACCTGTTCAAATAATCATTACATGAATTGCATCTGGAGTGAAAGAATATATGAATTCTACTTTATAATTTCACTTTCTGATTGAGAACCGCCTCAGGCAGCCAAGCCCATACAACACCCCTACTCAGCCGCAATCCCAATAATACAAAAACCCCAATACGAAATACAACAACATAAACCCATGTCACACCCTGGCCTGACCAAATAATAAAGAAAACACAAAATACTAAGACCAAGGCGTGACAGAACCCCCCTAAGGTGCGGACTCCCGGACGCACCTCAAAACCATAGGGAGGGTCCGGGTGGGCGTCTGTCCATGGTGGCGGTTCCGGCTCAGGACATGGCCCCCACTCCATTAAAGTCCTAATTCCTCCCCTTCGCGTCCTGGGATAATCCACACTCTCCGCCGACCATGGCCTAATAGTCCTCACCCAGAACCCCACAGAACTGAGGAGCAGCCCGTGACTGAGGGGCAGCTCGGGACTGAGGGGCAGCTCGGGACGAGGGGCAGCTTGGGACTGAGGGGCAGCTCGGGACTGAGGGGCAGCTCGAGACTGAGGGTCAGCTCGAGACTGAGGGTCAGCCCGGAACTGAGGGGCAGCCAGGAACTGAAGGGCAGCCAGGAACTGAGGGGCAGCCCAGTACTGAGAGGAAGCCGAGTACTGAAAGGAAACACAGTACTGAGATGAAGCTCAGGTAGGTAGTAGGCTCCGGTAGATCCTGGCTGGCTGGCGGATCTGGAAGATTCTGGTTGACTAGCAGATCTGGAAGAGACTGGTTGACTGGCAGATCTGGAAGAGACTGGTTGACTGGCAGATCTGGAAGAGACTGGTTGACTGGCAGATCTGGAAGAGACTGGTTGACTGGCAGATCTGGAAGAGACTGGTTGACTGGCAGATCTAGCTGCTCTATGCAGACTGACAGCTCCTTGCAGACTGACAGCTCCTTGCAGACTAGCAGCTCCTTGCAGACTGGCAGCTCTGGCTGCTTCATGCAGACTGACAGCTCTGGCTGCTTCATACAGACTGACAGCACCTTGCAGACTGGCAGCTCCCTGCAGACTGGCAGCTCAGGCTGCTCCATGCAGACTGGCAGCTCAGGCTGCTCCATGCAGACTGACAGCTCAGGCTGCTCTGAACAGGCAGGAGGCTCCGGCAGCGCTGTAGAGAAGGAAGGCTCTGATAGCGCTGAACAGGCGGGATACTCCGACAGCGCAGGAGGGAAGGAAGGCTCTGGCTGTGCTGAACAGGCGAGGTGCACAGAAGGCCTGGTGCGTGGTGCTGGAACTGGTGCTACAGGATCGAGGACATGCACAGGAAGCCTGGTGCGGGGAGCTGCTACCGGAGGACTGGTGTGTGAAGGTGGCACAGGATGGACTGGACCGTGAAGGTGTACTGGAGAGCCTGAGAGCAGGACTGGCACAGGACGTGCAAGGCTAGGTAGGTACACAGGAGGCCTGGTGCGTGAGGCTGGCACATTTTTCACCAGCCGACTAACACGCACCTCAGGACGAGTATTGAGCGCTGACCCAGGTGCCATTAAATCCCCGACACGCTCCATCGGACGAATCCTGTACCTTAAGCACCAAGCTAGCAACTCCCTCATTACTCTCCACTCCACCTTCCCCATTAACTCCTTCACAGTCTCTGCTTCGCTCCCCTCTAACACCGGCTCTGGTTCAGGTCTCCTCCTTGGCTCCTCACGATAAACAAGGAGAGTTGGCTCTGGATAGACCGGACCGTGCAGGCGCACTGGAGCTCTTGAGCACCAAGCCTGCCCAACCTTACCTGGCTCGATGCCCACTCTAGCCCGGCCAATACGAAGGGATGGTATATGCCGCACCGGGCTATGCACCGCACTGGAAACACTGTGCGCTCCATAGCACAACACAGTGCCTGCCCGGTCTCTCTAGCCCCCCGATAAGCACAGGGAGTTTGCGCAGGTCTCCTACCTGGCATAGCCATACTCTCTTTAAGCCCCCCTTCCCCCCCAATATTTTTTTGGGGCTGCTTTTCGGGCTTCCTTGCCAACCGTGTTCCCTCGTATCGTCGGCTCCTATCTCCGGCTGCCTCTGCTCTCTCTGCGTCGGCCGCCCACCTGTCTATTTCTTCCCAAGTCGTATACTCCATGCCATTGCTGTCCATAACGTCCTCCTTTTTCTGCTCCTGCTGTCGCTGCTTGTGACCACGCCACTCGGTCCGTGTGTGGTGGGTGATTCTGTAACGTCGTTCTTCGTTTGTACGAAGAGAGTCGGACCGAAATGCTGCGTAGTGGTTACTCATGACTTTAATAGAAAAAGTGACACATGAAATAACTATACAAATACAAAACAACAAACGGAACATGAAACCTAATACACCCTATCTGGTGAAACTACACAGAGACAGGAACAATCACCCACGAAATACAAAGCGAAACCAGGCTACCTAAATACGGTTCCCAATCAGAGACAACGAGAATCACCTGACTCTGATTGAGAACCACCTCAGGCAGCTAAGCCCATACAACACCCCTACTCAGCCGCAATCCCAATAATACAAAAACCCCAATACGAAATACAACAACATAAACCCATGTCACACCCTGGCCTGACCAAATAATAAAGAAATCACAAAATACTAAGACCAAGGCGTGACACACATGGAATAAACAAACGTACAGTCAATAACACAATAGAAAAATCTGTATACACTGTGTGCAAATTAAGTAAGGAGGTAAGGCAATAAATTGGCCATAGTGGCGAAGTAATTACAATTTAGCAATTAACACTGGAGTGATAGATGTGCAAGTAGAAATATTGAGCAAAAGAGCAGAAAAAGAACATATGGGATGAGGTAAGTAGTTGGTTGGATGGGCTATTTACAGATGGGCAGTGTACAGCTGCAGCGATCGGTAAGCTGCTCTAACAGCTGATGCTTTAAAGTTAGTGAGGGAGATATACGTCTCCAAATTCAGCGATTTTTGCAATTCGTTCCAGTCATTGGCAGCAGAGAACTGGAACGAAAGGCGGCGAAATGGGGTGTTGACTTCGGGGATGACCAGTGAAATTTTCCGGGTGGGTGTTGCTATGGTGACCAGTGAGCTGAGATAAGGCAGAGCTTTACCTAGCAAAGACTTATAGATGACCTGGAACCAGTGGGTTTGGCGACGAATATGTAGCGAGGATCAGCCAACGAGAGCATACAGGTCAAGGATCGGTAGGATAGTCAGTTTTACGAGGTTATGTTTGGCATGAGTGAAGGAGGCTTTGTTGCAATATAGGAAGCCGATTCTAGATTTCATTTTGGATTGGAGATGCTTAATATGAGTCTGGAAGGAGAATTTACAGTCTAGCCAGACACCTAGGTATTTAAAGTTGTCCACATATTCTGAGTCAGGACCGTCAATAGTAGTGATTCTAGCCGGGCGGGCGGGTCCGGGCAGCGATCGGTTGAAGAGCATGCATTTCGTTTTACTAGCATTTAAGAGCAGTTGGAGACCACGGAAGGAGTGTTGTATGCCATTGAAGCTCGTTTGGAGGTTTGTTAACAGTGTCCAAAGAAGGGCCATATGTACACAGAATGGCGGCATCTGCATAGAAGTGGATCAAAGAGTCACCCGCAGCAAGAGCGACATCATTGATATATACAGAGAAAAGAGTCGGCCCGAGAATTGAACCCTGTGGCACCCCCATAGAGACTGCCAGAGGTCCTGACAACAGGCCCTCCGATTTGACACACTGAACTATATCTGAGAAGTAGTTGGTGAACCAGGCGAGGCAGTCATTTGAGAAACCAAGGCTGTTGAGTCTGCCGATAAGAATACGGTGATTGACAGAGTCGAAAGCCTTGCCCAGGTCGATGAAGACGGCTGCACAGTACTGTCTTTTATCGATGGCGGTTATGATATCGTTTAGGACCTTGACAGGTTGCACACATTCCCTTTGGAGGTTTAGATTAAATGACTTAATATCGTTATCTGCACAGCCTTTGGGCTGTCTCCGTACATCAACCCCATTGAAAACCTGGGGTTTGAATTAAAGAGGACAGTCCATAAGTGCATGCCAAAGAATATCAAGGATATGGAAGTATTCTGTATGGAGGAATTGTCTAAGATCCCTCTCAATGTGTTCTCCAATCTCATAAAACATTTTAGAAAAAGGCTCAGTGCCCTTGTCCTCACACGGGGAAGGTGGTGTAGTATTGAAAATATGGGTCCCTTTCTTTTTATGTATTTTTCTATTACTTGTCTCCTTCTCTGAGCAATTGTATTAGTATAAAATAATTTTAAAAATCCCACATTTCTTTAAGCATTTAATATAGCTCAGTATTTGTATTATTTATTTTGTACAGTCTTTTTTGCTCATCTTTATCAAGGGTGATAATTATTGGACCCAACTGTATATTATTGGACCCAACTGTATATGTATGCCACTTAGCACACATTTTTATAAAAGTGATTTACAGTCATGTTTTCATACATTTTCATATGGGTGGCTCCAGTAGGAATCGACCCCATGACCAGAGGTGTGCACAGGGGCCCCCTCAGATTTGACTTACAGTATGTAATAGTATTAGCCACTTAGCAATTTTAGCTAGTCGGCTTTAGCTAGCCCAGATAAGTTCCCAGCTCATAACTAGCTATCAAGAAGCAATTCAGGCTATCAATCAAGTTAGAGTAGCAAGCTTGTCTAACTATCTTAGCTGGCATGCCTGCTGACAAGTTTGGTAGACTTTAGAAAGCAAGCAATAACTTATGTACTGAATAAGACTCACATTCCTTTCAGTATTTTACCCAGATTTTAGTAGAGATGCATATTTTGTTTCTTTAAAAAAATAACCAGTCAGGAGGACACAGACCTGTGTGTGTATATATAAAGTGGGGAGAACAAGTATTTGATACACTGCTGATTTTGCAGGTTTTCCTACTTTTCCTACTAAAGCATGTAGAGGTCTGTAATTTTTATCATAGGTACACTTCAACTGTGAGAGATGGAATCTAAAACAAAAATCCAGAAAAACACATTGTATGATTTTTAAGTAATTCATTTGCATTTTTGTTTTAGATTCCGTCACTCACAGTTGAAGTGTACCTATGATAAAAATTACAGACCTCTATGTCATGGTTTTCTTCTGGGGAAAGAGAGGCGGATAAAGATGAAAGTACAACAATCTACAAAACAAGAAACGTGAAAAAACCGAAACAGTCCTATCTGGTGCCACAAACACAATGACAGAATCACCCACCAACCAAGGACCAAGCGGTCTGTAATTTTTATCATAGGTACACTTCAACTGTAAAGGACAGCGATGACAGCAGCGGCAGCAGCAACAACAGCGGCCAGCATCACAGGACTCCTGGACATGGGAGGAGATATTGAACGGAGAGGGACCCTGTGCACAGGCTGGGGAATATCACCGCCCCAAAGCAGAGCTGGAGGCAGCGAAAGCTGAGCGGCGGCGATATGAGGAGGCAGCACGGCAGTGCGACAGGTACGAGAGGCAGCCCCTAGGAGGCACACGAGGTGTGGGGCTAAGCCAGGTAGCAGACCTGAGCTCACTCCTTGTGCTTATTATAAGCAGTGCGTTACTGGTCAGGCACCGTGTTATGCAGTTGAGCGCACGGTGTCGCCAGTACGTGCCTATAGCCCGGTACGCTATAGGGTAGCCCCCCGAGAGTGTCATGCGAGTGTGGGCATCCAGCCAGGGCGTATGGTGCCTGCTCAGCGTGTCTGGTCGCCGGTACGCCGTTTCGGGCCAGGGTATCCTGCGCCGGCTCTGTGTGCTTTGTCTCCGGGGCGCTGGGAGGGTGCAGTGCGTCCTATGCCTGTGCGCCGCTCGTGCCGGGCAAATGTGGGAGTGGAGCATGAGGGAGAGGTGCGCGTAGTAGGCACAAGATCTCCCGTGCTTACCCACAGCCCGGTTCAACCTGTGCCTGCACTCTGGAGGGTCCGGGCTAGAGTAGGGATCCAGCCTGGGGGAGTGGTGCCAAGGCTGCGCACCAGAGCTCCAGTGCTCCCCCACTGCCCGGTCCTTCAGGTGCCTCCTCCTAACACCAGGCCTCCTGGAGGTCTCCCCAGCCTTGTGGGTCCTGGGGCAGCCCCACGCACCAGGCTGTTTCTCTGTCGCCTCCCTACAGGTGGTCCTGTCTGTCCGGCGCTGCCGGAGTCTCCTGCCTGTCCGGTGCTGCCGGAGCCTCCCGCCTGTCCAGCGCAGCCGGAGCCTCCCACCTGTCCGGCGCAGCCGGAGCCTCCCGCCCTTCTGTCCCGAGCTTCCGCCCCTCTGTCCCGAACTGCCGCCCCTCTGTCCAGTGGGGTCATTTGGAAGGGTTGCCGTGGTTAGGAAGCCACGGAGGCGGACAATGAGGCGGACTAAGACGATGGTAAAGTGGGGTCCGCGTCCCGCGCCAGAGTCGCCACCGCGGACAGACGCCCACCCAGACCCTCCCCTATAGGTTAAGGTTTTGCGGCCGGAGTCCGCACCTTTGGGGGGGGGGGGGGTACTGTCACGTTCTGACCTTTATTTCCTTTGTTTTGTATTTATTTAGTATGGTCAGGGCGTGAGTTGGGTGGGCAGTCTGTTTGTTTTTTTATGATTTGGCTAGTTGTATGTTTCGGCCTAGTATGGTTCTCAATCAGAGGCAGGTGTCATTAGGTGTCTCTGATTGAGAATCATACTTAGGTAGCCTGGGTTGCACTGTTTGTTTGTGGGTGATTGTCTATGTTAGTGGCTTGTGTCAGCACAGGTCTCATTTGTAGCTTCACGGTCGTTATTTGTTTATTGTTTTTGTTCAGTACTTTCTTTAATTAAATATTCACTATGAACACATACCACGCTGCGTTTTGGTCCTCTGATCCTTCTCGCCTCTCCTCTTCAGATGAAGAGGAGGACGACCGTGACACTCTACATGCTTTGTAAGTAGGAAAACCTGCTAAATCGGCAGTGTATCAAATACTTGCTCTCCCCACTTAATATATATAACTTTTTTTTACGTAGAATTATGCATAGTGATGCAGGAAAAAGCTGTTTTAGCTGTTTGAAAAATGCTACATTTTGTTGATCAATTGTATTTTTCCTCTCTCTCTCTTTCTGAAAGGATGGAGAGGAACTGGAGCACTTTCAGATCGAGTGTCAGAAAGATGGCTCATGGAACAGTTTTGTCCCACTTTGTGAAAGTAAGTGACAATCTGTGTGTGCCCCTGCATGTTTTTGTGTGTTGTATGGCATAGAATTTGGTTCAGTGTAGATTGGATTTCAATCCGAGTATCATATTAATGTAATGTTTAATGAGGCCTCTATATCACATAGGAACTTCCTGGTCCTTTCATTGTATTCTGCCTTCTGTGTATATATTTGCATTGTACAGTACTCTGTCTCCTCTTTCCCTCTCTCCATATTCTCTCTCTCCCTCTTTCCCTACTCCTCTCATCCACCGCCATCCAGAAATTGAATCTCGGAGGAGCCGTCGATCTCTGCCCAGCATTCTAAGAAATCAGATACTGTACTAAAGCCATGCAGTGACATCTAACCAGTGTCCCTGTACAGACTTGTTGTCTTCAAGTTCAGTGCTTCTCTAGATCACTCCTTGCATTGTCAATGAGAGAAAAGCAATTGTAGGAAGTCATAAGGAATCTTTTCCCCTTATCACACTGTACTGTTGACTCTGGAGTGTGACATCACACACTGCAATAAACTCTGGAATCTTTCTTATTCAGTGTGTTTGTGTTTATTTCACTGTAATAATTTATTTAGTTAACTAGGCAAGCCAGTTAAGAACAAATTCTTATTTACAATGACAGCCTACCCCGACCAACGCTGGGCCAATTGTGCGCCACCCTATGGGACTCCCAATCACAGCCAGATGTGAAACAGCCTGGATTTGAACCAGGGACTGTAGTGATCCCTTTTGCACTGAGATGCAGAGCCTTAGACTGGTGCGCCACTCGGGAGCCCAATACAAATTCAATTGAATAACCACAGCTTAGAAAATAGAATCTCAGAGCAGAAAGAGAAGCATGACATATTTATTTCACAACCTCTATGGTGGACTGAATTCTTTAGCGTCATGAGCACATGACGAGAGGTACAGTTCCACTACAATAGGCTTTCTCCCATTGGCTCATCTCTCTTCTATCAGTCATGTTATTGGTGATCATCAGACTCCCATCCATTCAGTAGTCTGTAATAGTCCGGGTTTTCCCCAAAGAATGTAAGAAAGGCGCTGCGTCACCTTGTGGACTGGCTGCACCACTATGTCAAAATTGAAAGAAGGAAATGGCAGTTACAGGTGTTCAAAAATGCAAAAATCTCTGTGCTTTTAATTTATCTGCATTTCCAGCCATTATATTTAACCTCACAAAGTTTTTACATAAACAGTTACATTCATGAATTGTATTGACTGAAATAGGCCAGTCAAAGCAAAAACCTAATAAAAATGAATTTACAGTACAAGTCAAAGGTTTGGACACATCTAATCATTCAAGTGTTTTTCTTTATTTTTACTATTTTCTACATTGTAGAATAATAGTGAAGAAATCAAAACTATGAAATTACACATGGAATCATGTAGTATCCAAAAAGTGTTAAACAAATCAAAATATATTTTATATTTGAGATTCTTCAAAGTAGCCACTTGATGATAGCTTTGCACACTGTTGGCATTATCTCAACCAGCTTCATGAGGTAGTCACCTGGAATGCATTTCAATTAACAGGTGTTTCTTGTTAAAAGTTACATGTGCATGTTCGTGAGAGTCTCTGCTTTTCATTAATAGTTTGTAGCACAAACCATTTCGGACTCTACGGATATTTTTTTCAAACTCAAACAGGATCGGTGTGTCCTCAGCGGGATGGTTGAGCGAACGTAGGCTAATGCGATTAGCATGAAGTTGTAAGTAATACGAACATTTCCCAGGACATAGACATATCTGATATTGACAGAAAGCTTAAATTCTTGTTAATCTAACTGGACTGTCCAATAAATAGTAGCTATTATAGTGAAATGATACCATGCTATTGTTTGAGGAGAGTGCACAGTTATGAACATACAAAGTTATTAATTAACCAATTAGGAACATTTGGGCAGTTTTGATACAAACTTTTGAACATAAATGCAATGGTTCATTGGATCAGTCTAAAACGTTGCACATACACTGCTGCCATCTAGTGGGCAAAATCTAAATTGTGCCTGGTTTGGAATAATACATTATGGCCTTTTTCTTGTATTTCAAAGATGATTGTCACGCCTTGGTCATAGTATTTTGTGTTTTTCTTTATTATTTGATCAGGCCAGGGTGTGACATGGGTTTATGTTATATTGTATGTTAGTATTGGGGTTTGTAGTATGTGGGATCGCGGCTGATTAGGGGTGTTGTATAGGCTTGGCTGCCTGAGGCGGTTCTCAATCAGAGTCTGGTGATTCTCGTTGTCTCTGATTGGGAACCGTATATAGGTAGCCTGGTTTCGCTTTGTATTTTGTGGGTGATTGTTCCTGTCTCTGTGTAGTTTCACCAGATAGGCTGTAATTAGGTTTCACGTTCCGTTTGTTGTTTTGTATTTTGTATAGTATTTTCATGTGTCACTTTTTCTATTAAAGTCATGAGTAACCACTACGCTGCATTTCGGTCCAACTCTCATTCTACAAACGAAGAACGCCATTACAGAATCACCCACCACACTCGGACCGAGCAGCGTGTTAACAGGCAGCAGCGAAAGGAGGACATTATGGACAGCAGAGGCATGGAGTATACGACGTGGGAAGTAATCGACAGGTGGGCGGCCGACCCAAAGAGAGTGCAGGTGCCCGCCTGGGATTCGCTGGAGCAATGTGAAGAGGGCTATAGGCGAATGGAATCGAAAAGAAAGACGGCGGTGCAGAGCGAAACCCGAAAGTCACCCCCAAATATTTATTGGGGGGGGGCCTATAGGGGGAGAGTAGTAGAGTCAGGAGTCAGACCTGAGCCTACTCTCCCTGTTAATCGTGAAGAGCAGCTGCAGTGGGAGAGGCTGCACCACCTGGAGAAATGGACATGGGAGGAAGAACTGGACGGTAAAGGACCCTGGGCTCAGCCTGGAGAATATCGCCGCCCCAATGAAGAACTGGAGGCGGGAAAAGCTGAGAGGCGCAGATATGAGGAGGCAGCATGGCGTAGCGGATGGAAGCCTGAGAACCAGCACCCAAAATTTCTTGGGGTGGGGCTCAGGGAGAGTATGTCTGAGTCAGGAGATAGACCTGAGCCAACTCTCCTTGTTTATCGTGAGGAGCCAAGGAGGAGACCAGAACCAGAGCCGGTGTTAGAGGTGAGCGAAGCAGAGACTGTGAAGGAGTTAATGGGGAAAGTGGAGGAGAGAGTAATGAGGGAGTTGCTAGCTTGGTGCTTTAGGTACAAGATTCGTCCGACGGAGCGTGTCGGGGATTTGATGGCACCTGGGTCAGCGCTCCATACTCGTCCTGAGGTGCGTGTTAGTCGGCTGGTGAAAAATGTGCCAGCCTCACGCACTAAGCCTCCTGTGCACATCCCTAGCCTTGCACGTCCTGTGCCAACACTGCTCTCAATATCTCCAGTACGCCTTCACGGTCTAGCCCATCCTGTGCCACCTCCACACTCCAGTCCTCCGGTATAGCAGCTCCACGCACCAGGCTGCCTGTGCGTGTCCTCGATCCAGTACCACCAGTTCCAGCACCACGCACCAGGCTTTCAGTGCGCCTCGCCTGTTCAGCGCAGCCAGCGCCTTTCTCCTCTACTGCGCTGCCGGAGTCTCCCGCCTGCCCAGCACCGCCAGTGCCGCCAGTCTGCCCAGCACCGCCAGTGCTGCCAGTCTACCCAGCATCGCCAGTCTGCCCAGCGTCGCCAGTCTGCCCAGCGTCGCCAGTCTGCCCAGCGCCGCCAGTCTGCCCAGCGCCGCCAGTCTGCCCAGCGCCGTCAGTCTTCCCAGCGCCGCCAGTCTGCCCAGCGCCGCCTGTCTGCCCAGCGCCGCCAGTCTGTCAGGATCAGTTAGATCCACCAGTCAGCCTGGATCCACCAGTCTGCCAGGATCCGCCAGAAGTGCCAGTCAGCCAGGATCCGCCAGAAGTGCCAGTCAGCCAGGATCCGCCAGAAGTGCCAGTCAGCCAGGATCTGCCAGTCGGCCAGGATCTGTCAGTCTGCATGACGCAGCCAGAGCTGTCAGTCTGCAAGGAGCTGTCAGTCTGCATAGAGCAGCTAGATCCGCCAGTCAGCCATGATCTTCTAGATCTGCCAGTCAACCAGATTCTTCCAGATCTGCCAGTCAACCAGTCTCTTCCAGATCTGCCAGTCAACCAGTCTCTTCCAGATCTGCTAGTCAACCCGAATCTTCCAGATCCGCCAGCCAGCCAGGATCTACCGGAGCCTACTACCTGCCTGAGTTTCATCTCAGTACTGGGCTTTCTCTCAGTACTGGGCTTCCCCAGTCAGTGCCCCTCAGGGCTGCCCCTCAGCCCGAGTCTCGAGTCCCGAGCTGCCTCAGTCCCGAGCTGCCCCTCAGTCCCGAGCTGTCCCTCAGTCCCGAGATGCCCCTCAGTCACGAGCTGCTCCTCAGTACTGTGGGGTTCTGGGTGAGGACTATTAGGCCATGGTCAGCGGCGAGGGTGGATTATCCCAGGACGCGAAGGGGAGGAACTATGACTTTAATGGAGTGGGGTCCACGTCCCGAGCCGGAACCGCCACCATGGACAGACGCTCACCCAGACCCTCCCTATGGTTTTGAGGTGCGTCCGGGAGTCCGCACCTTAGGAGGGAGGTTCTGTCACGCCTTGGTCATAGTATTTTGTGTTTTCTTTATTATTTGATCAGGCCAGGGTGTGACATGGGTTTATGTTATATTGTATGTTCGTATTGGGGTTTGTAGTATGTGGGATCGCGGCTGATTAGGGGTGTTGTATAGGCTTGGCTGCCTGAGGCGGTTCTCAATCAGAGTCAGGTGATTCTCGTTGTCTCTGATTGGGATCCGTATATAGGTAGCCTGGTTTCGCTTTGTATTTTGTGGGTGATTGTTCCTGTCTCTGTGTAGTTTCACCAGATAGGCTGTAATTAGGTTTCACGTTCCGTTTGTTGTTTTGTATTTTGTATAGTATTTTCATGTGTCACTTTTTCTATTAAAGTCATGAGTAACCACTACGCTGCATTTCGGTCCGACTCTCTTTTAACAAATGAAGAACGCCGTTACAATGATGGTACAAAAAAAGAACAAATTCTCCTACATTAATTTCACATTTCCACAAACTTCAAAGTGTTTCAATCAAATGGTTTCAGGAATATGCATATCCTTGCTTCAGGTCCTAAGCTACAGGCAGTTTGGGTATGTCATTTTCGGGATCCGTCATTTTCCTTGTCTCACAAACACCACTCTAGCTCAGCCCCCCTTAATCACACAGACTAATGGTTGGTACCAACGGATGCAGAAGAAAAGATCCAATGGTATAAACCAGAAGTCTTTAGCTTAAACACACAAGGGTTAGATTTGGGGTTAGAAGTCCAAATCGCGCCGTTGTCGCGGTGGGACTGATTGTGTTTTTAAAAATCCTGTGGAGAACCCTGAAGTCATTAAAAAAATAATTAATATTATCAAGTACATGGAGAATAAATTATATCTGCTGACCTAATGACATGTTTGTGCTGCTCATGTCCCATGTTTCCTCTTTAACCCTTGTCCAGTTGTCGATCCATTTCTTCAAACCATACAGTATTTGCTAATACTCTTTTTCCTCTCCTTCCTCCCTCAGTGGTGGATTGTGGGACTCCTGGGGAGGTTGCCATGGGTGACGTCATCTTCGAGAGCTCTAGCAACAGCACCCTGTTCGGTTCTATAATCCAGTACATCTGCAGGGAATCCATGTACCAGATTCACCCCAATATCAACAGTATGTTCCCGTCTTAGGGCCCAAAGTGTTCTTGACCATGCAACCTGACCAGGAAAAACTCTGGTTCCTATAAGAGCCAGGGCCCGGTTTCCAAAAAGCATCTTAAGGCTAAATTCATCGATATAACCTTCATAAGGTAATCTTTCAATTTCCGAGCAGCTTCCCAAAATCGTCTTTATTAACGTTGCACTTGAAAACGCTCGTACTATAACGCCTGCCTCAGAGCACTCTTAGAACAGCAAAGTGCATCGTTAGATTTCCGCTAAACATAGAATGAAGATGTTTCTGTCTCTCTGTGAACGCTGAAAACGTAATTGTTAAATATAAATAGCCTAAAAAAGTTTGCAATGTTGTATACAAGGGAAGCAAGGATTCAATTTTATTTTTATGAAAACCGAGATGCACCAAATTGTCAAATGCACCAAATTATATGATAGCTAGATTGGGCTACATATTGACATTACTTTCATATGTATGTACAATCAATAAACCTACCGAGTATTAAACCATTGGATTAGGCTACACCTGAGCCGCTTCAATATTCGTATATTAGGCCTATAGGCCTGAAAGCTCATGCATTTCCCTGTAGCCTAACCAATAATCTAAAGGTCAACATAGAGGGTTGCCAGTTGATGTATGACACATCCTGATGGCCATGTTGGAAGCCCACCACATCAATTATATGGACAACTACAGCCAAGTGACTACCCCATGCTGCATGTTAACAGTGCCTAAAATAAGTTGATTCATTATCACGGTCAATTTCTGTGCAGTATTTAGCTGGTCTAACAAAGCAGGAAAGACAACAGGATTTTTTTTTTACAGATGACCTGCAATCATGAAACACCAACGAGACAAGACTCAAGAACTGTCAGAAAAGCAAAGAAACCTTTTTGCTCGTGAAGACCTGAACCCACTGGTAAGTCTGATAGTTTTTTTTAGTTTGGCTGTTATGCTAAACAGGCGTTAAGAACAAGACTAAGTTAGCCAACATTAGCTAGCTATATAGCTTTTAGCCTAGCTATTACCATGTCTCTTACATAGAGAGTGAGTTTCAAGTACTTCAGGACGCAATTTTTTTACCATAAAAATGCAGTATTATAACGAAGGATTGTAATGCATCTATCAAAGGCATTTGCAGACTAATGTAAACCTACTATTCCTAATGTGATGAGTAGATTGGATAGTCATAATTTAGGCTATTAATGAGTGTGTAGTGGAATAGGCCTACAGGTTTATTTCCTTTGCACAGGAAAAATGTGGCCTTTGATAAACATTTAATGAAATTCTACTACACTTTATATGACTGGAGATATTAGCAGAATCTTTTCTAAGATGACGGTAGCCTAAGCCTACTCTGATGACAGAACAATAAAACAACCTTTTCTTAGATGCAACCATGCAATCTAGACTTATGAGAAGGGGTAATGGCTAGAAGGGATCCAGCTTTTGTCAAATTAATGTTATAAGTATATATTTTTTTGCATTTTAGCTGAACCTTTTCCTAACCTTAACCTAATTATCTTAACCTGCTGTGTAATTACTACTAACCTGCTAAAAAAGTCAAATTTGATGTTAATTTGACAAAAGCTGGATCCTTCTAGCCATGACCATGAAAAGGGGATAAACAAATTCTACAATATGACATCCAAATAGCCTAGAAGAGGATATTATTGTCTAGAAAGACTCCAGTGGTACTGACCCAATGATAATTTGTTGAGCACTTTATTCATAAGAGGGGAAATGTATGGACATTACAGTCATAGGAAAAAGGCCTCAATGGGGTAGGACAACCTGCTGTGTTGACTATTGGTTGTTCCAACAATAGATTGAATCTTTATATAATACTAAAACACCTGAATGATTTAAAACCAACCAAACAATCAAGAGCCCTGATCATATAGATTACCTAATGAATTTACAGGATATTCTAACATCAGGTGTCCTTTTCATTTGTTTATGTACTGTAGGTTCACCAGCTGACCTCTATCAAGAAACCCATGGACTTGATTCCCACTGTGAAGCTGAGCAATGCTGCAGCAGTTTACTACTTTGTCCTTTTCCAGATATGAAAGGAGACATCCCTCAAAACAATACAAGATGGTACAAGATGGTTGTATTATGCTGTGCTTTGGTCAATCTAAATGATTCTGTTGTGCCATTTGAGTACAAAGTACCTTCACCTTGTCCTCATGCCCCTTATACTGTATGACTATATAACATGTAATTTGGATATATGTATGTAAAATAATATTGTTTATGAGTTTGTGAACATACATTATTTCAATAATAGGCTATTAAGTAAAGGAGTATTCCACCAACTCCATGGGCCTTTTCTACAATTGTTGTATGGGTGAAATGAAAAGTATTTTGTGTGTCATCTCTGCTTTTTCTTGCCCCATTGAATAAAATATATTTCTTATAGCCCAACTATTCTTTCTTTACCGTTTAAACACATTAGGCAAACCATATTCATTATCATAGTGGCAACTCCAAGTGCCACTGAGACCTGGGAGAAAAGTATCTGTCATTGAACTTGGTGGTAGTAGTAGTTGTGTGTATGTTTTAAACTAAACAGCCTATCATCTGATTCCAGACATTTCACTACCTAGATTACAAGGGGTTGGATTTGCACTAAACAATTTCATGTCAGCACAATGCATATACAAAAACGAGTATAGTGATTAGCCTCATATGCATTGTTTACTGGTATCATTTTAAAATTGAGAACATATAGCTCAACACTATGTAAACAATGTGTGAGTTAAGCTATTCTTTGTTTCAGCACACATTAGCTGCTGCCTCGGTAGCAGATGCTATTTTTAGGTCACGTTGATATTTTCTAAATGGCAATTGAGGGAACGAGCAATAAAATAAAATAACAACTCAATGTTTATATCTCAGGACAAATTAGCTAGCAACAGCAAGCTAGCTAAATAGGACAAATTAGCTAGCAAGTGCAAGCTAATTAATTAAATTGCCATGAATGTTGAATGCTTTTCGACCTGTCCCCAAATTAATATACTTAGTTCAGAGTTTGTTTTGATATTTTAACCTGCGTGTCGTGATCGTGTTTGGTGTGGGGGGACAAAATACATTTATGTAGGATGGAGCATGTACGCAGCAGGTTTGGGTACCGTGTTAGAATGCATAACACATGGCAAACATATAATACAAAAACTTAAATAAATAGCTGGTGCCGAAGAAAATGGCTGATGTTTTACATTCTTCCAACCAATTGTGCAATTTTGTATTGTTTTTTGCGTTTTGTGTAACTTATTTTTTAAAACTTATTGTGTACATAATGTTGCTACTACCGTGTCTTATGACCGAAAATAACTTCTGGACATCAGAAAAGCGATTACTCACCACGGACTGGAAGAAACTTTTTCCTTCAACGAGTCCGACAAGAAGGATATCCTGCTTTCACTGGAACAGGCCCAGATCCACGCCTTTTGCGTGAAGAAAATACGCTGGGAAAATGGGACAGATCGGGGATCCTTCTGAGAAGCCGGAGGCGAGCGAGTAAACTCCCAATTCCTTTCATTCTCCTTGCTAACGTGCAATCGCGAGAAATCAAAATTGATGACCTATTATTAAGATTATCCTACAAAAGGGACATTAAAAACTGTAGTATCTCATGTTTCACTGAGAAGTGGCTGAACGAATAAACAGACAATATAGAGCTGGAGGGATTTTCCATGCACCCGCAGAACAGGGACGCTTCCTCTGGTAAGACGAGGGGAGGGGTGTGTGGTTTTTTGTCAATAACAGCTGGTGTGCGATGTCTAATATTAAAGAAGTGTCGAGGTATTTCTCGCCTGAGGTAGAGTACCTTATGATAAGTTGTCGTCCACACTATCAACCAAGAGTTCTCATCTGTATTACTCGTTGCAATCTATTTACCACCACAAAGCGAAGCTGGCGCTAAGACCGCTCTCAACCAACTCTATAAGGCCATTAGCAAAGAAGAAAAGGTTCACCCAGAAGCGGAGCTCCTAGTGGCCGGGGACTTTAATGCAGGCAAACTTAAATCAGTTTTACCAAATTTTTACCAGCATGTCACATATGCAACTAGCGGGAAAAAAATCATAGACCACCTTTACTCCACACACAGAGATGCATACAAAACTCTCCCCCACCCTCCATTTGGCAAATCTGATCACAATTCTATCCTCCTAATTCTACAAGCTAAACTAAAGCAGGAAGTACCGGTACTCAATACGGAAGTGGTCAGATGACACGGATGCTACACTACAGGACTGTTTTGCTATCACAGACTGGAATATGTTCCGGGATTAATCCAATGGCATTCAGGAATACACCAACTCAGTCATTGGCTTCATCAATAAGTGCATGGATGACATCATCCCCACCGTGACTGTACGTACAACGTACATATCCCAACCAGAATCCATGGATTACAGGCAACATCCGCATCAAGCTAAAGGCTAGAGCTGCCGCTTTCAAGGAGCGGGAGACTAATCCGGGTGCTTATAGGAAATCCCTCTGTCCTCAGACGAACCATCAAACAAGCAAAACGTCCATACAGATTAAGATTAAATCGAAGCAACATTTCAAGACATCAGTCCGGAAGTTAAAGCTTGGTCGCAAGTGGGTCTTCCAAATGGACAATGACCCCAAGAATACTTCCAATGTTGTGGCAAAATTACTTAAGGACAACAAAGTCAAGGTATTGGAGTGGCCATCACAAAGCCCTGACCTCAATCCTTTAGAAAATGTGTGGTCAGAACTGAAAAAGCGTGTGCGAGCAAGGAAGCCTACAAACCTGACTCAGTTACACCAGCTCTTTCAGGAGGAATGGGCCAACATTCACCCAACTTATTGTGGGAAGCTTGTGTAAGTCTTCCCAAAACGTTTGACCCAAGATAAATAATTTAAATGCAATGCTACCAAATACTAATTGAGTGTGTGTAAACTTCTGACCCACTGGGAATGTGGGTCAGAAGAAATAAATGCTGTGAAATGTTATTCTGACATTTCACTTGTTAAAATAAAGTGGTGATCCTAACTGACCTAAAACAGGGAATGTTTACTAGGATTAAATTGTGAAAAACTGAGTTTAAATGTATTTGGCTAAGGTGTATGTAAACCTCCGACTTCAACTGTATATAATTTATTGACTGTCTGTGCAGGTTTGTACACCTGTGGAGAGAAGGGAGAGTGGACCAACTCAGAACATGGGACTAAAACTCCTACCTGTTTGCCAGGTAAGCTTCACAACTGCAGGCCTAACTGTTGAATTTGTACAGTAAGCGTGTATGGATCCGATCTGTAGGGATCCGAGTTCCGGTCTCCTGTTCAGGAAACCATCGTCTAAACTATTTCAAAATTATTTATTGGACCGAGCGTGCCACTGATTTTAAGTTGCAAACAGGGCTACCTCATCACGAGAGCATGAGTCCAACTCACACACTGTGTGTCTATGTCTGTGTGTTTCAGCATGTGGGGAGCCGTCCCAGCCCTTCCCAGCACAGATTAAGCGTATCGTTGGGGGGCGTAGCACTGTGCCAGGTCTCTTCCCCTGGCAGGTCCTCCTCACCGTGGAAGACATGTCCCGTGTCCCGGAGGACCGCTGGTTCGGGAGCGGTGCCCTGCTCTCTGAGTCTTGGGTCCTCACCGCCGCTCATGTCCTGCGCTCCCAACGCCGCGGCTCCACCGTAGTGCCTGTGGCGCCCGAACACGTCCGAGTCTACCTAGGCCTGCACGACGTCCGTACCAAGCAAAACGCCACCAACCGCTCTGTGGAACAAGTCATCCTCCACCCTCACTTCGACCCTCGCAACTACAACAACGACATCGCCTTGGTCAAGCTGAGTCAGGCAGTGCCAGTGGGGGAGCTGGTGCGGCCCGTCTGCCTGCCCCCTCCCCAGGGAAAAGACAGGCCCCAGAACCCCCAGCTCAACACCCTGGGCCTGGTGGCCGGCTGGGGCATCTCCAACCCCAATGCCTCTGTGGCCGCTGACATCACCGCGCTCTCCTCTGACCTGGGCATGGTGTCGGACGTGCTGCAGTATGTCAAGCTGCCTGTGGTGGCACAGGAGGAGTGTAAGGCCAGCTATGCATCACGCTCCATCAACTACAACATCACTGACAACATGTTCTGTGCCGGCTTCTATGAGGGTGGGCGTGACACGTGCCTGGGGGACAGCGGGGGGGCATTCGTGATGGAGGAGCCTGGAAGCGGGCGCTGGGTGGCCCAAGGCCTGGTGTCATGGGGGGGCCCGGAGGAGTGTGGGAGCCAGAGGGTTTATGGAGTTTACACCCGGGTGGCCAACTACGCCGATTGGTTGCAGAGCCAACTGGGGACGGGGCCGTGGTGGTGAGAGGGAATAAGGGGGCTCAGTTACATCCCGATGACAAGCAATTTCCATGTCAAACTCGACTTGAAATCCTTGTGCATTCTTATATGATGAACTCCAATGTATCATTCCCCTCTGTTCAACCTGTCCCCTATCCACGTCTCATGTCCTCGGTCTCCTGTGCACCCTCGTCCCCTTTCCCCTTCATAACTCCTCTCTTCAGGGTTGGGGATCAAGTCCATTTAAATTCAGCTTTATTTAGGAGATGAGTTGGATGATTAAATAATACAATTCTTTAAAACCTTTTAATTGACACCACCCAACGTTACATTTTTATTTTCTATTATGAATTCAAAAGATTATCTCCAACTCACATGATACCTGAAAAGCTGATCATGAATTATTGTACTCCAACAATACACTCCAACCTCATCTTATCACACTCATAAGCCCTTATATTTTACATGATCGTGTCAATTACATCCTGATGACAAGCAATTCCATGTCAAACTCGACTTGAAATCCTTGTACATTCTTATATGATAAACTCCAATGTATGATTCATGTGCTCTCAGATACAAACTGTACTCCTAAACCCATATAATTCTGTAGCCATTTATATCTGACAAGTTACCCCTAACATATAAGAGTAGGGACATACTGCACATGTCATCTAATGATGTTTTATAATTTGCACATGGCATTGACCAGTATTATTTTGTATTTCCTTGACATTATCATGGATGGTAAAATTGATAATGAAATAACCACATTTTTTGAGAAGGCATTGAAATGCTGTTGTGTTAGTGAGGTTCTGTTAGTCTTGATCCCTCTCAGACCATAGCTACAAGCATTGGTGTCAGATTAAATGTTTCTGCAGTGGAATTGACCATTTAACCATGTCCATGTGCTTTCGACATTGTGGATTCAAATCTAGTCAATTGTGAATTAAAATATAATCAATTCAACTTTACTCTTACTCTTGTAAGTATGTGTGTAAACTGTACTGTCAGCAGTTAGCAATCACAACACCAATGCAGACCTATACCATGAGAGTAAAACATTTAAGTCAGTTGTTGTCTTATCAGTTTTTAATATCAAGGCCATTACCAGTGGGGAGGAAGGGGGGGTAGCTTACATCAGAACTGTACATTACATCAGAACTATAATGAGGAAGTGATTTGTGCCATAGTGTATGTATGGGGGTGTTGATGTGCTTGCCATGCATCTTCTACCTGTGGTGGGATCCCCTGCGGATTTAGAAAAACAAATAGACATAGATTACATTAATTGGTATTCAATTTCATGTCTTCTAAACATTGTTGTGGGAATAAGTTATTTCTGGCCTGATCCACTGTGGAGTTATTTGTAGCTACACTATTTATAAGAATTAACATGTTTTTCCTGACCTTGTGACCTGCTCCTCCTTATAGCCCATCATTAGGGCCCAGAGTTCTTCCTGGTCAGGTCACATGGCCCAATGTTATAAGTTAACAGCTGCTAGGTAGACGGCCCACTCCGAGCCAGTCGATAGGAACACTCACTCGCCTACATGGCAGTTCAACAACTTTCCTGAACTTTCCTGTTCGAGGTGATGGCGTGTGCGAGCAAGGAGGCCTACAAACCTGACTCAGTTACACCAGCTCTGTCAGGAGGAATGGGTCAAAATTCACCCAACGTATTGTGGGAACCTTGTGGAAGGCTTCCCGAAACATTTGACCAAAGTTTTAAAATGTAAAGGCAATGCTACCAAATACTAATTGAGTGTATTTAAACTTCTGACCCACTCGGAATGTGATGAAAGAAATAGAAGTTGAAATAAATCATTCTCTCTACCATTATTCTGACATTTCACATTCTTAAAATAAAGTGGTTATCCTAACTGACCTAAGACAGGGACATTTTATTCTAATTAAATGTCAGGAATTGTGAAAAACTGAGTTTAAATGTATTTCGCTAAGGTGTTTGTAAACTTCTTGACTTCAACTGTACATGTCTTCCTTGCATATTACATCATTTATGCAGCAGAATTCAAGACATTTTTGGACTCACCTTGTTATGCTGTGCTCACTTGAACTGGAAGGCGGCGTGGCACTCTTTCGTGGCCCTACACTCTGTATTTTCCGCCTGCTGCCCCACCACCACAGCAAGCACTGGGCTGCATTTTTGAGCTGCCTTTACTCAAGATAGCAAAAAAGAGAGTTTTTGTTAACTCAATTACATTTTTTTATACATTGTTTGGGTACTTTGTTGGTACTTTGCCTCCTGCCTACTTTACGGTTTTACTTTTTTTCATTTTTAATAACCATTTAATCAAAATCTTTATTTTACACATTTTACCAATGTCTTAAGTTTTTTTTCCCTCGCTCAACTTTTTTCATTAAACTTTTGAACGCTTCATCTGGACACGGTTCTACCTCCAACAGCCGAAGCTAAGTAGTAACATGAACATTAACACTATGCCATCTAGTTGCATGTGGTGAGGATAGCCGTGCTGCAAGCTCAGCTTCAGACGCAATTGTTAGGCAGTGGTAATTTAAGAGTAGGAAAGGATGAAACAGCATCGTTGCCACCAGTAAGTACAGATAGTAGTATAAATCCCTTCGCACAGTCCCCGCAGCTGGACAATTTTCTCAAGGCTTCTGGAAGGAAATGCTGTCGGATTGCTCAACCGGTGTCGCTCATTCAGCTGACAGAAACGTTCAACCGGTTCTCCCCATTAAGCATCGAGTCGGAGTCAAGAGGCCGAGCCTTCTCCAGTCTCTCCTCCACCCGTTACAGGGTCTGAGCCGCCGAAGCCTCCCAACATTAGCTCTGACAAATTGAAAACCCTAGTCATTGGCGACTCCAATACCGCCAGTTTTAGACTTTTATAAATTAATCCAGCGATCATACACTGTTTATCAGGGGGCAGGGCTGGCAACGTAAAGGCTAGTCTGAAAAGGGTGCTGGCTAAGGCTAAAACTGGCAAATGTAGAGAGAATAGCGATATTGCTATCCACGTCGGCACCAACAATGTTCGGATGAAACAGTCAGAGGTCACTAAGCACAACATAGCTTCAGTGTGTAAATTAACTAGACAGATGTGTCAGCATTGAGTAATTGTCTCTGGCCTCCTCCCAGTTAGGGGGAGTAATGAGCTCTACAGCAGAGTCTCACAACTTAATTGCTGGTTGAAGACTGTTTCTGAAATATGACTCATCTACAAGCAGGACCAAGCCTAGCCTGCTGAGGAGTGGCAGACTCCATCCTAACTGGAGGGGTGCTCTCATCTTATCTATCAACATAGACAGGGCTCGAACTCCTCTAGCTCCATAATAAGATAGGGTGTAGGCCAGGCAGCACAGTGCAGGCCAGGCTGACAGCTTAGTGGAGTCTGCCTAAAACATAGTCAGTGTAGTCAGCTCAGATATCGCCATTTAGACCGTGTATATGCCTCGATCTAGGTTGGGCAAAACTTAACAAGGCGGTGTTAGCTTAAGCAATCTCACTGGAATAAAGACCTCTCCATTCCTGACATTATTGAAAAAGATTGTGATATCTCACATCTCAAAATAGGGCTACTTCATGTTAGATCCCTCACTTCCAAGGCAGTTATAGTCAATGAACTAATCACTGATCATAATCTTGATTTGATTGGCCTGACTGAAACATGGCTTAAGCCTGATGAATTTACTTTGTTAAATGAGGCCCCTCCTGGTTACACTAGTGACCATATCACCCACGCATACCTCAAAGGCGGAGGTGTTGCTAACATTTGCGATAGCAGAATTCAATTGACAAAAAAAGTTATAGTCATGAAATCTCTGCAGCCTACTCAATCACATTTTATAGCTACTGTTTACAGGCCTCCTGGGCCGTATACAGCATTCTTCACTGAGTTACATGAAATTCTATCGGACCTTGTAGTCAGATAATATTCACATTTTTTTCACGTTTTTGACTTTAACCCCTTGAAGCTTGGGGCCACTATTTTTATGTTCGGAAAAATAACGTTCCAAAGTAAACGGCCTATTTCTCAGGACCAGATGCTGGAATACGCATATAATTGACAGGTTAGGATAGAAAACACAATTTCCAAAACTGTCAAAATATTGTCTGTGAGTATAACAGAACTGATATTGCAGGGGAAACCCTGAGGAAAATCCAATCAGGAAGTGCCTCTTGTTTTGAAACCCTTCTGTTCCTTTGCATGCCTATCCTCCATTTAAAGGGATATCAACCATATTCCTTTTCTCTGGCTTTACTAAGGTGTCAATGGTCTTTAGACATAGTGTCAGGCTTTTATTTAGAAAAATGAGCGTGAAAGATCACATTGCGTAAGTGGATAGGTGGGGGCTCTCTGGGTGGGTTTTTGCGCTACAGAGTAAAGCCGCCATTGTTCCTCCAGCTGTTATTGAAAAACCTACACACTCGGTTGATATATTATCGAATATATATTTTAAAAACTACCTGATTAAAAAAACATGTTTCTGTTGACATTATGAAGACTATTTGGAATTTCTGTCTGCGTTTTCGTGACCCGTCTTTCCTGTGGATTTCTGAACATAATGCGACAAACAAACATCGGTATTTTTGGGTATAAAAATAATCTTTATGGAACAAAAGGAACATTTGTTGTGTAACTGGGAGTCTCGTGAGTGAAAACATCTGAAGATCATCAAAGGTAAACGGTTAATTTGATTGCTTTTCTTATTTTCGTGACCAAGCTTCCTGATGCTAAGTGTACATAATGCTATGCTAGGCTATCGATAAACTTACACAAACGCTTGGATTGCTTTCGCTGTAAGCATAATTTCAAAATCTGAGACGACAGGTGGATTAACAAAAGGCTAAGCTGTGTTTTGCAATATTGCACTTGTGATTTCATGAATATAAATATTTTTTAGTAATATTATTTGACTGTTTCACTATGCTATTCAGTGGTTGCTGACGAAAATGATCCCGCGACAGGGATGACCGCGTCAACAAGGGATCACCGCGTCAAGAAGTTAATATTCACATGGAAAACCCACTCCAAAAGGCTTTCGGAGCCATCAGTGGGTTTTGTCCAACATGTCTCAGGACCTACTTACTGCCACAGTCATATCCTGGACCTAGTTTTGTCCCGTGGAATAAATATTGTGGATCTTAACATTTTTCCTCATAATCCTGGACTCGCAGACCACCATTTTATTACGTTTGCAATTACAACAAATAATCTGCTTCGACCCCAACCAAGGATCATCAAAAGCTGTGTTATAAATTCTCGGGCAACCCAAAGATTCCTAGATGCACTTCTAGACTCCCTCCACCAACCCAAAAATAGGTTAAGTGTATGCAAACTTCCGACTTCAACTGTATTCTAAGCTTATCCCCTTTGAGGGGCTTGTCGGCTCCTCTCCGATCTCGTGGGGACATTTACAACTTGATTTGTTTCCTTATCGGGCGGCCTTATACAGTGTCGCACGTAGTCTAGACCCCCCCCCCCCTCCCACTGGCTCATCATGTGTCTCGGGACTCGCCCACCAGCAGTTGGTGTCCAAGGCACAAATGGAAAGGTCGGACCCTTTGGGTGAGGTGTCAGCAGCCGCGTAACCTTTCTGACTAACATTTCAACCAAATCTCCTGGTGTTTGTGCTTCAAAACTCTCAGTGGCTGTCGTGGCCTGCCAGTCACCACAGCGTCCACATATGGCAACGATTCCAGGCCCTGCGAACTGAGATGAGGATATCTTTCTGCAATATTGCACAGTGTTTCACTAGTGGGAGTCATCGGGTCAGTGGTGGAATTGACTCCGTTAGTTTTGGTGTAAGGGGTTTCAGTCCCTCTCAAAGCGGAAAATGTATCATTGGAAGTAGAGTCCACTCTGCACATAGATGCTTTCGTTTTGAGAAGGAAGAGAAGTTCATCTTAGCTACAGTATCGCATGACTCCAAAGAGGAGGGAAGTTTCTCACTCACAGAGACAGCTGGCTAGAAATCATGAAAAAAATAGTCAATCAGGTTTACTGATTGAATGTAACAAGATATTGTAATCTGCTTGAGTCAGATTCTGCACCAAGAGGTGTCAAAACGTGTTTTTCCCAAGGGGTCCTTTCAACAGATACTCCTTGTGGAAGACTGTGTTGCAGCCAGCGTTAGAAGACAGTGTGGTCAGTGGAGACAACAAAGTTGCAGTATTTTTTTGTAAAAACGGCAGGCCTTAGCTCAGTGGGATAACAGTCTTAAATAACACCAGACAACACGGGTTCAATACCCAGTAGGTCACAAATAGATCAGCCCACACACAAGGTGTTAGTGGGCCATAAGCTGATATGGAAATTGTATTAAAATCATATTTTCATGAGGGGTGTTACAGCAATGTAAACAAAGCAAGTATGGGGTGTACAAGAGTGGGCAGAACAACTTGTAAAGATGAGAATGATCGGATTAGTAAAACAACACTGTTTTTACCTCCTGTTTTACCTGTCATCAAATCTCCAGTCCATTGCTACATCCCAAATGGCACCCTATTCCCTACATAGTGCACTTACTTTGACCCTGGTCAAAAGTAGTGCAATATATTCAAGGATTAATGTGCCATTTGTATGCAGAAAATGTCACCTGTGTTTTATGTTCTCCTTTAATGTTCACTGTGTAACTGTGAAGCGCTTATCAAAGATATCAATTATGCGATTACACTTTGCGATTATGTGATTACACTTTGTTTGTAACTGGAGGACCATTCAGTTGGTACCCCTTTGACATGTTATCCCTTCGTCAGTAGATTAAATTATACATTTTTCAATAGAGTTTCTAGTGACAGTGATTTCTAATCTGTAAACACTGTCAGTTAGTCAGTCTCCTAGCTTGACATTTTGAAGACCTTGAGGCATGCGGTGGTGAGCTAATCCTTGTAATACCTTGATCCAGCTGGATGTGTCCCAAATTGCACCCTATTCCCTATAATATAGGGTGCCATTTAGACACAACATTGTTGATACCAGTCTGTCCTTGCCTGACTATTTGTATTTATTATGGATCCTCATTAGTTGCTGCCAAGGCAGAAGCTACTCTTCCTGGGGTCCATAAAAATTATACAATTTTAAAAACATTACAATGCATTCACAACAGATTTCGCAACATATGAAGTGTGTGCCCTCAGGCCCCTACACTACTACCACATATTTACAACACAAAATTCATGTGTACAAGATTTAGTCGAACTCCCGAGGTATGCAGTGGTCTAAGACACTGCATCTCAGTGCTAGAGGCATCACCACAGACCCCGGTTTGATTCCAGGCTGTATCACAACCAGCCGTGATTGGTTTCCTCTATCAGACTTGGTTTCCTCTATCATAATAGCTCCTCTTTCACCCTAGCTGCCAAACTAACCCTGATTAAGATGACCATGCTACCCATGCTAGATTACGGAGACGTAATTTATATTTCGGCAGGTAAGGTGCTCTCAAACTGCAAGATGTTCTTTACGATTCGGCCATCAGATTTGCCACCAATGCTTCTTATAGGACACATCACTATACTCATCTGTAAACTGTTCATCTCTGTATAGCCATTGCAAGACCCACTGATTGATGCTTATTTGTGACCCATTTCAGGAAACTAGGCGTACATCGCGGGTCACTACTTCACAGGAGAACCGTTTAAACGTAAGCTTTAAAAAAAAATGTAATCAAAATGTGTTTTTTGGCAGAAATGCCTTCAAAAAACATGTGTACTTTCATGTGCCTTAATAACAAACTTGTATGCCATCGATGAATACAATTGTTAACACCTCTATGGGATCGGTGTCCCCCCGAGCGGGAAGGTTGAGCTAACGTGCGCTAATGTGATTAGCATGACATTGTAAGTAACAAGAACATTTCCCAGGACATAGACATGTCTTATATGGGCAGAAAGCTCAAATTATTGTTAATCTAACTGCACTGTCCAATTTACTGCACTGTCCAGAAATGCCATGCTATTGTTTGAGGAGAGTGCACACCAACAAAAACGTATCATGGCAACTAGTTTGATACATTCACCTCTGAAGGTAAATAATGTACTTACATTCAGTAATCTTGCTCTGATGTGTCCTCCTGAGGGTCCCCATGCTTCATTTTTTCATTGTTTTGTTTGAAAAAAATCTATTTTTATATTCAGATCTAGGAACTGGGTTCTACAGTTTGAACCCCTGCTGTGTCTGGCTAGAAGGTTAGTGTGTTTTCTGAAGGAAAGCTAATTATTCATCATTTATGACATTCCTGGGAGTGTGTAAACCTAAATGTTTTATTACCATGTCATTTTTGTATGTTCTCTGCAGTTATCTACTTGAAAATGTATCAATTGACCAATTCGGCACATTTGGGCAGACTTGATACAACATTTTGAACAGTAATGGTTCCAATGGTTCATTGGATCAGTCTAAACCTTTGCACATATACTGCTGCCATCTAGTGGCCAAAATCTAAATTGTGCCTAGACTCCTAAGTCATATAATGGCCTTTCTCTTGCATTTCCATGATGATGGAACAATTTTTCTTTTAAATGTATGTTTTTTCTTTGTATTATATTTTGCCAGATCTAATGTGTTATATTCCCCTACATTTATTTCACATTTCCACACACTTCAAAGTATTTCCTTTCAAATGGTACCAAGAATATGCATATCCTTGCTTCAGGTCCTGAGCTACAGGTAGTTAGATTTGGGTATGTCTTTTTAGGTGAAAATTGAAAAAAAAAGGGTACGATCCTTAAGAGGTAATTCTAGTTGGTTTAGCCTCAGAAAAGGTCAGCAACCTTCCCGCTAGCCATGATTGGCTGAGAGATGGGTTTGGATTTGTCTGCCATATATCATGCTTCTATTTGAGCTGGTCAGAATGTCTAGGTAATCCTGTTAACGCAGCTTTAATTTTTTTTTATTGGGTAATAAAACTGCATAGATGTTGCTCTCCACTTTCTGGAGGACCGAGTTTTGAAATCAATTGAATTCGAGTATGATGTCAAAGGAGATGGAGAAAACACCTGTCTCCAGATAGCATCTTCTAACTAAGGGCAACAATGGCATCTGACAGGAGATGCGTCCATCCATGATGTATATGGGTAAGATAGTCTAGCGAGCTACATTTTCAGATATGACATGTTTCTAATTTTGACAGAAAAAGGTTATTTCAAGTTAGTGTACTGATAGCTACCTAACGTTAGCTTGCTGGCTAGCGTGTATGACTTTATTATTCGTATCTCAGAGCCATTTGCTTTGCTAGTTATAGCCTAATGTTAGCTAGCTAACATTGAACCTGGTTGGTTAAATACCTGCAGATTCATGTAGTAACTGGGATTATGGTTAATTGTTTATCCGTATAGCTAGCTAGCTACATGTGTTAACAAAAGACTCCACTATGCAAGTAACCATTTTGGTTACGTTCGTAAATTCAGTCTGGCCATCTACTCCGATTTCAGAGGGGAGGGGACGGCAGCAGTGGGGTAGTCTATGGCGATACGTATATCACTGATATCTACATAGCGCATTGATGTGAATCACACTGCTGCTCTTTCATTTAGAAATTTGCGCCTTTACAGATTGTGGTTCTTGTGGATGGCTGTTCACAAATCTAAATGTGTATTTGAACCCAATAATGGTTGAATCCAAGAAGTGTAAGCTTCCTGTCAATCATTGTTTTTGTAACCAGTGGACAGCCAGTGTTAAAAAAATGCGCTCTTGCAACAGCTGCATAGTGCAGATCCCAGCCTATGGAATAAAAGTGGGGCTTTTATTGCTCAATCTAATTCCCGCTGGTTATAATGATAAAAATCCATAGGCCTAATGGACTCAAACTTGCACACTTTTGATAGACTTCATGGGGCAATCTGTAGTCGCTACATTCATTTTTGGACTTTAATTATATTTTACACTACCGTTCAAACGTTTGGGGTCACTTAGAAATGTCCTTGTTTTTGAAAGAAAAACACATTTTATTGTCCAGTAAAATAACATCAAATTGATCAAAAATACAGTGTAGACATGGTTAATGTTGTAAATGACTATTGTAGCTGGACACAGCTTATTTTTATTGGAATATCTACATAGGCGTACAGAGTCCCATTATCAGCAACTATCACTCCTGTGTTCCAATGGCACATTGTGTTAGCTAATCCAAGTTTATAATTTTAAAAGGCTAATTGATCATTAGAAAACCCTTTTGCAATTATGTTAGCACAGCTGGAAACTGTTGTGCGATTAAAAAAGCAATAAAACTGGCCTTCTTAAGACTAGTTGAGTATCTGGAGCATCAGCATTTGTGGGTTCAATTACAGGCTCAAAATGGCCAGAAACAAAGATCTTTCTTCCGAAAATCGTCAGTATATTCTTGTTCTGAGAAATTAAGGCTATTCCATGTGAGAAATTGGCAAGAAAGTGAAGATCTCAGTGAAGATCTCATACAACGCTGTGTATTACTCCCTTCCCTAAACAGCACAAACTGGCCCTAACCAGAATAGAAAGAGGAGTGGGAGGCCCCGGTGCACAACTGAGCAAGAGGACAAGTACATTAGAATGTCTAGTTTGAGAAACAGACTCCTCGCAAGTCCTCAACTGGCAGCTTCATTAAATAGTATCCGCAAAACACCAATCTCAACGTCAACAGTGAAGAAGTGATTCCGGGAAGCCCATTCTCACACTTAGGCAGGGAAGCCCTAAGTGTTTGAATGGGGTGGACGTGGACTCGGACACACTTCGTCCCTTCCCTTTACACAAATGCATGACCACAGGATGTAACAGCCAGCCACAGTCTCCTGGATCAGTGAATGGACTAGTCTACTGCTGTCCCTCAGCTGACTAAGCTGTAGAAAGAAACACATCTTGCTGGGACTATAGCGGAGAGCGGGGACACAAGTAACAAAGGACCTCAGTAAGATATTGCTGCATTATCGGAACTTGAAGCACAAGCATTTCTCTACGCTCACAATAACATCTGCTAGCCATGTGTACGTGACCAATCAAATTTGATTTGATTTGTTGTTCCTTCTCTCTTTCTAGAAGCAATCAGTTTCAAGGCAAAAATACAGATTTGAGGTCTTCAATCAAACTGAGGATGGAGAAATGAGTGTGCACAAGACAGGTCATGGCTTCTTGCATGCATGGCTGTGAGATGTAAGTTACACTATAAAACATGCTGGGTTGTTTGGATGACCCAAATGCTGTGTTGCAGGCAATGAGTCAATAGTTGGGTTGTTTTCTATAAATACAGCAAGGTTGGGTTGTTGGTGCTAGGTTATTAAGGTTGGGCTATGGACATTTAACCCAGCTAGTGGGTTAATTCTCCCGCCACCAGCGCGTGAAGTCCGCCAGAATAGTATTCTAGTTCTATTGCGACTGAGTGGCTGACGAGTGGAGAATGGCTAACGTTATTTTGACAGACTAAGGGTGTTTTGGCTAACTGAAAACCATGAGAATTGTAAGAAACAAATGTTAGGAATTATTAATTTGATGGTCATTCAGGTTAAATAGGTTGTACTAGCATAATTAAGTAGCTAGCTAATGTTAGCTTGAACATGAGCTATCTAGCCATATTTTGCTAATATCTCTGGCTGTGGTAACGTTAGCTAGCTAGCGTTAGCTTCGCGACTATGCTCGTGATGCCAGCTGACTGAATCGGGACAGAGCTTTAGGGGTAAAAAACACAGATTTTCATTGACAGCATCTACGTTTTACACATTTTCATCAATAACCATTAGTACAACCTTAATGCAAACTTGAAAGGTCCACACTCCAGTCTAGTTGGTGTTAGTAATACACCTTAAAGTTGGTTGAGATATAAAGTCCACAGAAGAAGAACTGCTACTGAAGGAGGGGAGATTACTAGAAACTATTAGTTTTCCTGTGACTGACAGGGGCCCTAAAATATTATTAGAACATTAGGTACATTTTTTTAAATATTCAATGAATAACCTATAATCATTAATATAATATTTAATTCAAAATGTTCTAATAAAACTAACGTTTATTTTTATTTTCTTGTTTTTGGCCAAAAGTTAAAATCCAGTGAGCCTCTGTATTGCTTCCAAAAATGAAAAGAAAGAAAAGAAAGACAGGAGAGAGAAAATAAAGGGCGACAGTATGTCACACAATTTTTCACAAAGGAAGGTGGGTGTAGTCCGTGAGTGGTGGAAATTAACCTGTTAGCTTAGTCCATAGTGAAATAGGCATTAGTTACTGAATATCTTCACAGAATATTCTGAGTGTTTACATTTCGCTCCTCTTTTAGCCGACATTTAATCAATGCAGGCAAACTTTTAGCAAGCTTTTCATACTAAATCAGTTGTCCCTGCCCCTGCCTGGTGCCAGGCCCAACAGTCGCAGCTTCAGGCTCAGCAGCCATGTCTCCCCATCCTCGTGGCCCTGAACCAGCCCTACTCCCAACTGAAGAAGGAGGTGAGCAGCATTGTGTTGAATTATATGCCCGTTGCCATAATTGCAGGTACTGCAAAGCAGAGGACAGGAATGTGATTCTCCAGTCAGGAAAAATCTCACTTGACACAGAGACTGCCAATATCAGAGCCTTAAAGGAAAAGATGCACGCTCTTAGAGATTAACTTTATATCCCAGGACAAATTATTTAGCAACAGCGAGCTAGCTTTTGTGTCCAGTGTGTGTGTGTGTGTGTGTGTGTGTGTGTGTGTGTGTGTGTGTGTGTGTGTGTGTGTGTGTGTGTGTGTGTGTGTGTGTGTGTGTGTGTGTGTGTGTGTGTGTGTGTGTGTGTGTGTGTGTGTGTGTGTGTGTGTGTGTGTGTGTGTGTGTGTGTGTGTGTGTGTGTGTGTGCATGGACGTAGGAGCCGGGAGCCCCCCAATGTCAGAAGCAGGTAAAATACCCTGCCACAATAATAATATTTGTATTTTTATTTCACTAGACTTTTTTTTAAAACGAGTCCTCAGACTCATTGAGGAACTTTTGTTTTGAATAGGTCTCTGCTGCTGGAATGTGAGTCACTACCCCCACCTCCACTGACTGCTTCATTCTCACTCTCGGTTGTTACAAGCAGTCTGTGAGTGAGAGAAAAAGTACTGTGCAGCATCACCATCATTACGCACCTCACCGAGGAAAGTTGGCAAGAACAAAGTAAGTTAAAATAAAAAATGTATGAATGTGAAAACTTTGATATGTTGGAACGGACGTGAGTTCTCCAGGCTAGTAGCTATACGGTTTAAGTTATTTGTAGCTGTGTCAGTTTTTATCTAACTAGTTAACGCTATGTTTTATATAACTAGCTACTTTCTGGCTGTGTGAAAACTGATAGTGGATGTTTTGAAGCCCAGAATACTTGCTAGCTACAGAATAACTGGCATAGTGACAATCACTGACACAGCTACATAACCTTAACAACACTATCAACAAGGCAGGTGCTACAGGCCCTAGTTTTGTCACACCTAGACTACTGTTCAGTATTGTGGTCAGGTGCCACAAAGAGGGATTTAGGAAAATTGCAGTTGGCTCAGAACAGGGCAGCAAGGCTGGCCCTGAAAAGTGCATAGAGAGCTAACATTAATGACATGCATGTCAATCTCTCATGGCTCACAGTGGAAGAGAGGTTGACTACATCACTACTTATTTTTGTAAGCGGTGTTGACAAGTTGAATGTACCGAGCTGTCTGTTTAAAATACTTGCACACAGAGGTCTCTTCACCGTCCCCAAGTCCAGAACAGACTATGGGAGGTGCACAGTACTACATAGAGCCATGACTACATGAAACTCTATTCCACATCAGGTAACTGATTGAAGCAGTAGAATCCGATAAAAAAAAACTGGAAAAAACACCATTTATGGAACAACAGGGACTGTGAAGAGACACACACACAAAGGTACAGACACATGCATATGCATACATTGTGATATTGTTGTATTGTGGTTTTATACATTTTGTATTGTAGATATGTAGTGGTGAAATAATGTTATATGATGTATTGTTTTATATTTTGTTTTATAGGTAATGTACGTGCTTTAATATGTTTGGACCTCAGGAAGAGTAGGTGCTGCCTTGGCAGCAGCTAATGGGGATCCCTAATAAATACAAATAGGGTCAGCAAGTTAGCAATGGATGTGCCACCATTCAAGAAAAAAAGAGGACATAAGAGTTATTTTCAAAGGAGAGCAAAAGACTGTGAATAAGGTTCTTGGCAACTGCCAGTACACTACCCCTGGCAAAGTAGCTGGCAAATTTGAGTAATTTCATCTTAGATGTCTTTATTTAATCACATGATTATTAGTCATGAAGGTGTGTTCCATGTGTTAAGACTTTGGTGCTATCATGATCATGGCAGGTGCGTGACAGCCATGAACAGACATACAGGCAGAGAGGGAGAGAACACAAACCAACAGGTAAGATAGTGAGAAGTGCCTCTCCAAGCTCATAGAGTTCATAGACTGAGGATCTGTCATAGTGTGAATCATTCTGAATGATCATATATGATCTCTGATGAAATGATAGCAGTTTAAGTCTAGAGGGTGTATTGGGTGTGTTAACTTCATGCAGGGGAGAGGCAGCCATGATGATATTTAATTTTTGATAATTGTGTAGAGTTTGACCTTTCATGCCTACATTTTTTTATTAAAGCAGTTTTTAACTTTGTATGTTAGCTCTGGTGAATTGGTTTCTATTTCAATCTCATATGACACGGGCAATATTGGATTACTGCATTCAGCAATAACCGACTGAGATTAATTTCAAAGAGGAGTCATGATAGAAAATGCAACGTTTTGCAGCGACTGGAGCAGATTGAAGCAGCAACGTTGACGAATGTCATAACAACGGGGAAATGGACAGCCAAATACAGGAATTTTGGAATGACTGAAAACATCCGTGGTTGACCACATTGCAAATGCTCAAAGGGAATTGAGGAGCCTGAGTGTCTACATTGCCACAGGACGTACCTCAAGCACAATTAGAGATAAATCAACAAGTGGAGATGCTGCTGCAAGTTGAGAGAAATACAATCTCACAGGCAGTAGTGGTGAGTGGGTAAAAACACCGGGGAAGCCAATTCAGAAAAAAGCCATATTATAACCTGTGTTTTGATAATTGCGTTGTTTGCTCTATAACCTGTTTATTTATATGCCTTGACACCGCGATATGTAGACCTAAGGCCGAGACAATAACAAGACAAAGTGGCAGAATAAATTCAACCACACATTTGTTTCATTACAAAACTGGAGAGCAACATCTGTCCAGTGAAGTCCACAAAACATGTTGCATGTAACAAACAGTTTCTTTCTGACATTGATTTAGAACCAAGGAGATTTACCGCAAGTAGCAAAGAGAACAGGAGCTGCCACATCATATTCCAAAACAGTTTTAACTTCAACATCTCATCACCTATGCTTAGTCTAATACAGTGACAACAAAAAGAAACAAAAAAAAACGATTTAGTTGTGACAGTGTTTCCTTGCAAAGTTTGGATTTTGGATCCCGCAATGCGATTAGCCTCAGTTGCTGTGACCGCTACTATCTGTCCTGGGATCCTACCAGACCAAAACCTCTGAAGTATTTTGCCGTACCTGGCTACTAGCCTAGCTGGTAGCTATCAGTATCAAGCTAGCAGGGAAGCAATTAGCCCACGTGGTTGGGACCGCGGCGGTGTCCCACGCTAATTGTGTCTGTATTCCATGCTGCTTTTTCCCTGCAACCTGACCTGGCTGAAACTGCATTTTATAGCTACCAATGTTAGCCGACGCTGCTACAAACAGGATGTGCAAAGACTGATTTCGTGCTCTCCGCTGTGAGAGGATTTAAAGGAGGACACATATTTCTGCTTTTCGGATTTTACAATTTGTGTGAGCTCTTTTTATTCACTTAGTTCAGAATTCTATGGAAGGAGAGAGACAAGGAAGCCTAGCTAGCCTAGATGGCTGGCAGGCTTAAATGGAGGTCGCTATTGAACGTTTTCAATGCTGCAGCAGCTGTGTTTATTTTGGTTTATTCCGGGACAGAGTGGACCGCTTAGACTTTCAATGTAACAACTGTTTGCTTGCAGAGGACTACAGGGGCAAAGTGGCTACTCTTATCAAACAATTAGCGAACCTACACAAGCTACCATGCTCACCTAGTTTTTGTTCTTGTCTACCCCAGACGCCACTCTTAGTGCAGCACAATCTTTTTATCATCAATGTCTCTCCGCCAATCATCAGTTCTTTGTGTAAGTTCTGTGCTTGTTATATGTCCTTCCCTATAAGCATGCTGAAAGACTGTTGTTTAATTTGTTTACTGTAAAATAACATTGTATCTGGTCAAACACCATTATTTCCATAAGTTTACTAAGGGTTGGTAACAAGCTGATTGGTCGGCTGTTTGCATTTGTATTTATTAGGGACACCCCTTAACAGCGGGGACTGTGAATAGACACACACGGTCACAGAAACACATATGCATTATTAGACACGCACTCTACACACACGTACACATGGATTTTGCATTATAGATATGTGATAGTAGATAAGTGGCCTGAGGGAACACACTTAATGTGCTGTGACTCTTTCTGGGGTCCAGCAACATTAAGACAGATATATACAATTTTTTGAGAATGACACAAATATTAATTTCCACAAGGTTTGCTGCTTCAGTGTCTTTAGATATTTTTGTCAGATGTTACTATGGAATAATGAAGTATAATTACAAGCATTTCATAAGTGTCTAAGGATTTTATTAACAATTACATGAAGTTGATGCAAAGACTCAATATTTGCAGTGTTGACCCTTCTTTTTCAAGACCTCAGCAATCCGCCCTGGCATGCTGTCAATTAACTTCTGGGCCACATCCTGACTGATGGCAGCACATTCTTGCATAATCAATGCTTAGAGTATATCAGAATTTGTTTTGTTTTTTGTCCACCTGCCTCTTGAGGATTGACCACAAGTTCTCAATGGGATTAAGGTCTGGGAGGTTTCCTGGCCATTGACCCAAAATATCAATTTTTGTTCCCCGAGCCACTTAGTTATCACTTTTGCCTTATTGCAAGGTGCTCCATCATGCTGGAAAAGGCATTGTTCGTCACCAAACTGTTCGTGGATGGTTAGGAGAAGTTGCTCTCTGAGGATGTGTTGGTACCATTCTTTATTCATGGCTGTGTTCTTAGGCAAAATTGTGAGTGAGCCCACTCCCTTGGCTGAGAAGCAACCCCACACATGAATGGTCTCAGGATGCTTTACTGTTGGCATGACACAGGACTGGTAGAGCTCACCTTGTCTTCTCCGGACAAGCTTTTTTCCGGATGCCCCAAACAATCGGAAAGGGAATTAATCAGAGAAAATGATGAGCAGTTCAAATCCCTGTACCTTTTGCAGAATATCAGTCTGTCCTTGATGTTTTTCCTGAAGAGAAGTGGCTTTTTTGCTGCCCTTCTTGACACCAGGTCATCCTCCAAAAGTCTTTGCCTAACTGTGCGTGCAGATGCACTCACACCTGCCTGCTGCCATTCCTGAGCATGCTATGTACTGGTGGTGCCCCGATCCCGCAACTGAATCACCTTTAGGAGACGGTCCTGGCGCTTGCTGGACTTTCTTGGCCACATGAAGCCTTCTTCACAACAATTGAACCGCTCTCCTTGAAGTTTTTGATGATCCGATAAATGGTTGATTTAGGTGCAATCTTACTGGCAGCGATATCCTTGCCTGTGAAGCCGTTTGTGTGCAAAGCAATGCTGTTTCCTTGCAGGTAACCACAGCTGACAGGAGAAGAACAATGATTCCAAGCAACACCCTCCTTTTGAAGCTTCCAGTCTGTTATTCAAACTCAAACAGCATGACAGAGTGATCTCCAGCCTTGTCATTACCAACACTCACACCTGTGTTAACGAGAGAATCACTGACATGATGTCAGCTGGTCCTTTTTGTGGCAGGGCTGAAATGCAGGGGAAATGTTTTTGGGGGATTCAGTTCATTTGCATGGCAAAGAGGGACTTTGCAATTAATCTGATCACTCTTCATAACATTCTGGAGTATATGCAAATTGCCATCATACAAACTGAGGCAGCAGACTGTGAAAATGTATATTTGTGTCATTCTCAAAACTTTTGGCCAGGACTGTATACTTCTAAACCAATTTACTCCCACTCAATCTGAGCAGTGATTATGCAAATGTCTGCCTTGCTCATGCTCTAATTGGATCTAAGGTTGATCAAATCAATTTCCAGGTAACTTAAAAAATGAATATTTTTCTCAACGAGACCTGTTGAAATAATATGTGTAGTGGCTAAAGAGGTACTGTAAACTCTCCTTCCAGACCCATATCAAACATCTCCAATCCAAAGTTAAATCTAGAATTGGCTTCCTATTTTGCAACAAAGCATCCTTCACTCATGCTGCCAAACATACCCTTGTAAAACTGACCATCCTACCAATCCTCGACTTTGGCGATGTCATTTACAAAATAGCCTCCAATACCCTACTCAACAAATTGGATGCAGTCTATCACAGTGCAATCCGTTTTGTCACCAAAGCCCCATATACTACCCACCATTGCGACCTGTACGCTCTCGTTGGCTGGCCCTCGCTTCATACTCGTCGCCAAACCCACTGGCTCCATGTCATCTACAAGACCCTGCTAGGTAAAGTCCCCCTTATCTCAGCTCGCTGGTCACCATAGCATCTCCCACCTGTAGCACACGCTCCAGCAGGTATATCTCTCTGGTCACCCCCAAAACCAATTCTTTCTTTGGCCGCCTCTCCTTCCAGTTCTCTGCTGCCAGTGACTGGAACGAACTGCAAAAATCTCTGAAACTGGAAACACTTATCTCCCTCACTAGCTTTAAGCACCAACTGTCAGAGCATCTTACAGATTACTGCACCTGTACATAGCCCACCTATAATTTAGCCCAAACAACTACCTCTTTCCCAACTGTATTTTATTTATTTATTTATTTTGCTCCTTTGCACCCCATTATTTTTATATCTACTTTGCACATTCTTCCATTGCAAAACTACCATTCCAGTGTTTTACTTGCTATATTGTATTTACTTTGCCACCATGGCCTTTTTTGCCTTTACCTCCCTTCTCACCTCATTTTCTCACATTGTATATAGACTTGTTTATACGGTATTACTGACTGTATGATTGTTTTACTCCATGTGTAACTCTGTGTCGTTGTATCTGTCGAACTGCTTTGCTTTATCTTGGCCAGGTCGCAATTGTAAATGAGAACTTGTTCTCAACTTGCCTACCTGGTTAAATAAAGGTGAAATAAAAATAAATAAAAAACTGTCTCCTGCACTATTCAGGTGCAAGCTTAAATGATTCCCTTCAATGTGTGTGTAATTTGCCTCAATGGAAGGAAATTAGCACCTTCACTGAAAGCAGCCATTGAAAAAACAGCACGATATTCTCTCTCTCCCTCCCTTTTTCTACTCTCTTTTTCTGCACTTCAGCATTATGAATGTGCTGTACAGTGTCGTCATTGAACTTGCCTCAATCTGTGATCCATATGGAAAAAGGGTACAGCTTTTGATAATATAACCCTCATTCAATACAACACATTAATGTCATAAGGAAATACACTGTAATAACATTGCGACAAGGTTATATTTCCTGTAGAAATAATTCATAATCAAGTTTTAATGAATTGCATATTCACTGAGATGGGAAATTGTTGTGTGGCACATCAGAACACAATCTTAAAAAAGCATTGATAAAGTTGGATGGATTTCTGAACCAAATTTGAGTACCATTTGTCATGGGCTCAAAGGACCACCAAAGAAGGAAAATGGACACTAGATAGAGTATATTATGATAATCCAGAAACACTCAGCACAGTGCAGTTTGCTTGGACAGGTAGTTAGCATCTGTCAGTCAGTTCCAACAATCTCCAATCTTTTATGGTCCTCATTGTCCCAGAAGCCTGTCTGACTGGTTGCTAATCACCCACCCCCTTCCCCCAACAAAGTCACACACAGATAAACAGACGGGTCGACAAACCAACCCAGGCCAGTGGATGGTGAACGGGTGACGTCTTCAATAGGTCAGTGAAGAACCAAATGAGATACAGAACAGACAATATTTAATGTCAAATGTTTGTCATTACATACCCATAAAATGTACTTTCCACATTTCTCCACTTAAGAAACAAAGTTGTCTCCTCTGCTATTCTAATCCGATATGTCCTTAGCATTTCGCAATTTGTAAGCCAAGTTTATTTCAGTTGCCCCTGTCTTCAGACAGTGTTCTACAGTGCACAGCCATGCCTGATATTGCTGCTTTTATTGTTATCTACTGTAGGTCGCACGCACAGTTGTCAAAGTTCTGTGGTTGGCTAGGCGAAGGATGTGGTTGTTCTGCTGGAGTTTCAGTACTCTTAGGGTCAAGTCCCGCTTGGGTCTTTGTGCTGCTTGGATGAAGTTCTGGTTTCGGTCTCTGTACTGATTTGATGAAGTCCTGGTTGGGCTTTTGTGCTGCTTGAATGAAGTCCTAGTTGGGTGTCTGTGCTGCTTGGATGAAGTCTTGGTTGGGTCTCGGGTCTGATACTGTTTTCTGTGGGTTGATGTGTATGTTGGGTCTTCACAGCCGCCCTACCCAAGATTCCGTGGGGCTCTCCCACACACACTCCACAGTTCTTACCGTGTCCCGCCTTCAACATCTCCCTGCTGCGCGCCTCCTGTATCCTCTGTATCCTCCACTTGCGCCCCCTGCCTCTGACACCGTTGCCTGCAGCACTCTTGCCATCCCTCTGTCTCTGTGGCTCGGCTGCATCCTGCGGCTGGCACTGCTGGCGCAAAGAAGTGGCCAGGTCGGAGTGGGACGATGTGCTGTCGATGAGCCTCCTCCCCAGGGCCAACGGTCTCACAGGCAGGGCCAGGCGCAGGCGCTTCCAGAAGCGAGAGGTGGACGACTCCGACTGGGGTCCCCTCCAGATGATGGTGGTAGTACTGCGGCGTAGCTGCTTGGCCTCAGTGCAAGAGGCCAGTAGTCTCGGGAGGGGGCTGTAAAGGATGGTGATGATGTGGGCATGGCAGGTGAGCTGGATGTAGAGTCCCAGGCGACACTCCAGCAGGCTGACACTCTTCTCTGTCAGGTAGGTGGGGCTCAGGACCACCAGGAGATGACGGCTTGACCGCATACACCTGAGGACAGCCTCTGACATATCTAGGGGAGAGAGACTCACCTTAGAACCTACCAGGATGGCACAATGACACTATGGGCAACATTCAATAAAACCGCATTGCGCTATTTAAAGATACACTATGTGTGTTTAGTTGCTGACTGTTTACATCAAAATGTTGGATTGAATACGCAAATGTAAACATGTCTTATCTCATTAAATCACACAAATACTTAATTTTAGGGAAACAAACATACAGTGGAGAGAACAAGTATTTGATACACTGCCGATTTTGCAGGTTTTCCTACTTACAAAGCATGTAGAGGTCTGTAAATTTTTGTCAATGAATTACTTAAAAATCATACAATGTGATTTTCTGGATTTTTGTTTTAGATTCCATCTCTCACAGTTGAAGTGTACCTATGATAAAAATTACAGACCTCTACATGCTTTGTAAGTAGGAAAACCTGCAAAATTGGTAGTGTATCAAATACTAGTTCTCCCCACAGTATATGATTTTGTGGGGAGGAGAGGTAGAGGTAGGCTCCTGCCTCTCCTCCCCACTGCTACTAGGCTCCTGCCTCTCCTCCTCTCCTCCCCACTGCTACTATTTCTGTCTATTTAGGGGAGACATTTTTGCTGAAGAGCACCCCTACAAGGCACAAATTATGTTTTGCAAAAGCTGTTTTGCTATCACAAATGCCACATCCTATGGCATTGAGGTGTACACCACATCACATCAGGCTTCATCAATGAATGCATCGATGACGTCGTCCCCACAGTGACCATACGTACATACCCCAACCAAAAGCCATGGATTATTGGCAACATCCCCACTGAGCTAAAGGCTAGAGCTGCCGCTTTCAAGGAGCGGGACTCTAACCCGGAAGCTTATAAGAAATCCCATTATGCCCTCTGACGAACCATCAAACAGGCAAAGTGTCAATACAGGACTAAGATATAATCATATTACACCGTCTCTGATGCTCGTCGGATGTGGCAGGGCTTGCAAATCATTAGAATACAAAGGGAAGCACAGTTGAGAGCTGCCCAGGGACATGAGCCAACCAGATGAACTTAACTACTCCTTATGCCTTGAATCTATTCTTAACTATATTATGCCTTGAATCTATTTGATCGTGCCCAGAAAACTGTTCCTTTCAGTTATTATAGCCTTTAGCCGTACCCTTATCCTACTCCTCCTCTGTTCCTCTGGTGATGTAGAGGTTAATCCAGGCCCTGCAGTGCCTAGCTCCACTCGCATTCCCCAGGCTCTCTCATTTGTTGACTTCTGTAACCGTAAAAGCCTTTCATGCATGTTAACATTAGAAGCCTCCTCCCTAAGTTTGTTTTATTCACTGCCTTAGTACACTCTGCCAACCCGGTTGTCCTAGCCGTGTCTGAATCCTGGCTTAGGAAGACCAACAAAACCCCTGAAATTTCCATTCTTAACTACAACATTGTCTGACAAGATAGAACTGCCAAAGGTGGTGGAGTTGCAATCTACTGCAGAGACACAGGTCTGTGAGAGCCAGAAATCTTGCTTGAATGTAGTTGACCAAATACTTATTTTCCACCATAATTTGCAAATAAATTCATTAAAAATCCTACAATGTGATTTTCTGGATTTTTTTTCTCATTTTGTCTGTCATTGTCGAAGTGTACCTATGATGAAAATTACAGGCCCCTCTCATCTTTTTAAGTGGGAGAACTTGCACAATTGGTGGCTGACTAAATCATTTTTTTGCCCCACTGTATATGTAGGTAGAGTTATTAAAGTGACTATGCATTGAACATAACAGAGAGTAGCAGTGGTGTAAAAGGAGGGGGGGAATGCAAATAGCTATTTGATTAGATGTTGGGTAGCCATTAGATTAGATGTTCAGGAGTATTATTGCTTGGGGGTAGAAGTTGTCAGAATCCTCTTGGAACTAGACTTGCCGTGCGGTAGCCCGAGAGAACGGTCTTTGACAAGGGTGGCTGGAGTCTTTGACAATTTTTAGGGCCTTCCTCTGAAACTGCCTGGTATAGAGGTCCTGGATGGCAGGAAGTGATGTACTGGGCCGTACGCACTATCCTCTGTAGTGCCTTGCAGTTGGAGGCCGAGCAGTTGCCATACTAGGCAGTGATGCAACCAGTCAGGATGCTCTCGATGATGCAGCTGTAGAACCTTTTGAGGATCTGAGGACCCATGCCAAATCTTTTCAGTCTCCTGAGGGGGAATAGGTTTTGTCACGCCCTCTTCACGACTGTTTTGGTGTGCTTGGACCATGTCAGTTTGTTGGTGATGTGGACACCAAGGAACTTGAAGCTCTGAACCTACTCCACTACAGCCCTGTTGCTGAGAATGGGGGTGTGTTCGGTCCTCCTTTTCCTGTAGTCTACAATCATCTCCTTTGTCTTGATCACGTTGAGGGAGAGGTTGTTGTCCTGGCACCACACGGCCAGGTCTCTGACATCCTCCCTACAGGCTGTCTCGTCGTTGTCGGTGATCAGGCCTACCACTGTTGTGTCATCGCAAAACTTTTATTCTTTCTCATTTACAACTGCGAACTGGCCAAGATAAAGCAAAACAGTGTGACACAAACAACAACAGGGAGTTACACATGAAGTAAACAAACAACAAACGCAGTAAATACAATAGAAAAAGTCTATATACAGTGTGTGCAAATGAGGTAGGATAAGGGAGGTAAGGCTTATAGGCCATAGTGGCGAAATGATTACAGTATAGCAATTAAACACTGGAATGATAGATGTGTAGAAGATGAGTGTGCAAGTAGAGATACTGGGGTGCAAAGGAGCAAAATAAATGACAGTATGGTGATGAGGTAGTTGGAAGGGCTATTTACAGATGAGCTATGTACAGGTGCAGTGATCTGTGAGCTGCTCTGACAGCTGGTGTTTAAAGCTAGCGAGGGAGATATGAGTCTCCAGCTTCAGTGATTTTTGCAGTTCGTTCCAGTCATTGGCAGCAGAGAACTGGAAGGAAAGACGGCCAAAAGAGGAATTGGCTTTGGGGGTGACCAGTGAAATATACCTGCTGGAGCACGTGCTACGAGTGGGTGCTGCTATGGTGACCAGTGAGCTGAGAAAAGGCGGGGCTTTAGCTAGCAAAGACTTATAGGTGATCTGGAGCCAGTGGGTTTGGCGAAGAATATGAAGCAAAGGCCAGCCAACGAGAGTGTACAGGTCGCAGTGGTGGGCAGTATATGGGGCTTTGTTGACAAAACGGGTGACACTGTGATAGACTGCATCCAATTTGCTGAGTAGAATGTTGGAGGCTATTTTGTAAATGACATCGCCGAAGTCAAGGATCGGTAGGTTAGTCAGTTTTACGAGGGTTTGTTTGGCAGCATGAGTGAAGGATGCTTTGTTGCGAAATAAGAAGACAAATCTGACCTGTAGCCAGAACTTCTTTAACATGAACGCCCGAGATGGCATAGCAGTTCAGACGTCTTTTGTCCTCGTCTTGTCGTGTCCTGTATATATATATATATTTACAACTTTTTTTCACATACATTTTTTTTTTCTCCATCAACTCATCTTCAAAACACTCTCCTGCAACCCGCCTCACCAATTTATATTTATAAATAAGTATTATTTACCTCAAATCTGCAATCCTCCAAGAAGCTAGCCAGAAGCTAGCCAGAAACTCCAAGAAGCTAGCCAGAAGCTAGCCAGGAGCTAGCTAGAAGCTCCAAGAAGCTAGCCAGAAGCTAGCCCGGAGCTAGCTAGAAGCTAATCAGAAGCTAGTTCAGAAGCTAGTTAGCTTCTTTACTGGCAAATTGTTAGTATTCAGCTAACCATTGTTTGTGGTCATCAGCTATCCTTTAGCTTGAAAATCTATCACCAGTTTTGTACGGCGCAGCGCGGCTCGGAACGGATCATACCGGACCAATTTTTCTCTCCATGTCCTTGGATTTCAACTGCTCTCTGGACATTCATTCCCGGATCTCACAGCTAGCCAGCTGCTATCCGTGTGTCTATCTGCTCTCGTCGATTCCGGAGCAAACATCAATTACTCCGGAGCTAGCCAGCTCCGTAAATCACTCCTGAGCTCCGTCAATCACTCCTGGGCTGCAGTCACCTATCCGGACCCGTTTTACTGCCTACGCGGAGCCCCACCGGGCCTTCACAACTGGACTGCCGACGTTGTCTACCCGAAGGAGATCCGGCTGGCTCCTCCGTCTCGACGTTACCTGAACGCCCATCTGTGGCCTGCTAACCGTTAGCTGTCTTACCGGCAGCTCTCAGAATAGACAATCGGACATTTTATTTATTTTTATTATTATTATTATGTTTATTCTTGGGCCTCTATAACTATATCTATTGTTTTTATTTTATTTTTGTTGTTGTGTGATTTGGACTAATTCCCTCTACCACACGGAACCCCACTAATCTACTGACGGAATGCAAGAGGTGGCTAACAACAGACCCCCTTCCTATGCTAGCTTGCTACCGATGTCCTGGCTAGCTGTCTAAATCGCCTTGACCCCGAAACCAACCACTCCACTCTCTGGACTCTTTTGATCACTCAACTAAGGATGCCTCTCCTTAATGTCAATATATCTTGTCCATTGCTGTTCTGGTTAGTGTTTATTGGCTTATTTCACTGTAGAGCCTAAATGGCATATATTATAAGAGCCTCTAGTCCTGCTCACTATACATTATCCAATTGATTAGTTCCACCACCCACACATGCAATGACATCTCCTAGTTTCAATGATGTTTCTAGAGACAATATCTCTCTCTTCATCACTCAATACCTAGGTCTACCTCCACTGTATTCACATCCTACCCTACATTTGTCTGTACATTATACCTTGATGCTATTTTATCGCCCCCAGAAACCTCCTTTTACTCTCTGTTCCAGACGTTATAGACTACCAATTCTTATTGCTTTTAGCCGTACCCTTATTCTTCTCCTCCTATGTTCCTCTGGCGATGTAGAGGTGAATCCAGGCCCTGCAATGCCTAGCTCCACTCCTATTCCCCAGGTGCTCTCTTTTGATGACTTCTGTAACTGTAATAGCCTTGGTTTCATGCATGTTAATATTAGAAGCCTCCTCCCTAAGTTTGTTCTATTCACTGCTTTAGCACACTCTGCCAACCCGGATGTTCTAGCTGTGTCTGAATCCTGGCTTAGGAAGACCACCAAAAATTCTGAAATTTTAATTCCAAATTACAACATTTTCAGACAAGATAGAACTGCCAAAGGGGGCGGTGTTGCAATCTACTGCAAAGATAGCCTGCAGAGTTCTGTCCTACTATCCAGGTCTGTACCCAAACAATTTGAACTTCTCCTTCTAAAAATCCACCTCTCTAAAAACAAGTCTCTCACCGTTGCCGCCTGCTATAGACCACCCTCTGCCCCCAGCTGTGCTCTGGACACCATATGTGAACTGATTGCCCCCCATCTATCTTCAGAGCTCGTGCTGCTAGGCGACCTAAACTGGAACATGCTTAACACCCCAGCCATCCTACAATCTAAACTTGATGCCCTCAATCTCACTCAAATTATCAATGAACCTACCAGGTACCCCCCCAAAGCCTTAAACACGGGCACCCTCATAGATATCATCCTAACCAACTTCCCCTCTAAATACACCTCTGCTGTCTTTAACCAAGATCTCAGCGATCACTGCCTCATTGCCTGCATCCGTAATGGGTCAGCGGTCAAACGACCTCCACTCAAAGCCTTAAACACGGGCACCCTCATGGATATCATCCTAACCAACTTGCCCTCCACTCATGTTGGCTACTTGTAGCTCAGTTGGTAGAGCATGGCGCTTGTAACGCCAGGGTAGTGGGTTCGATCCACCGGACCACCCATACGTAGAAGGTATGCACACATGACTGTAAGTCGCTTTGGATAAAAGCGTCTGCTAAATGGCATATATTATTATTATTATTATTATATTATCACTGTCAAACGCTCCCTGAAACACTTCAGCGAGCAGGCCTTTCTAATCGACCTGGCCGGGGTATCCTGGAAGGATATTGATCTCATCCCGTCAGTAGAGGATGCCTGGATATTTTTTTTAAATGCCTTCCTAACCATCTTAAATAAACATGCCCCATTCAAGAAATTTAGAACCAGGAACAGATATAGCCCTTGGTTCTCCCCAGACCTGACTGCCCTTAACCAACACAAAAACATCCTATGGCGTTCTGCATTAGCATCGAACAGCCCCCGTGATATGCAGCTATTCAGGGAAGCTAGAAACCATTATACACAGGCAGTTAGAAAAGCCAAGGCTAGCTTTTTCAAGCAGAAATTTGCTTCTTGCAACACTAACTCAAAAAAGTTCTGGGACACTGTAAAGTCCATGGAGAATAAGAACACCTCCTCCCAGCTGCCCACTGCACTGAAGATAGGAAACACTGTCACCACTGATAAATCCACCATAATTGAGAATTTCAATAAGCATTTTTCTACGGCTGGCCAAGCTTTCCACCTGGCTACTCCTACCCCGGTCAACAGCACTGCACCCCCAACAGCAACTCGCCCAAGCCTTCCCCATTTATCCTTCTCCCAAATCCATTCAGCTGATGTTCTGAAAGAGCTGAAAAATCTGGACCCCTACAAATCAGCCGGGCTAGACAATCTGGACCCTTTCTTTCTAAAATTATCTGCCGAAATTGTTGCCACCCCTATTACTAGCCTGTTCAACGTCTCTTTCGTGTCGTCTGAGATTCCCAAAGATTGGAAAGCAGCTGCGGTCATCCCCCTCTTCAAAGGGGGGGACACTCTTGACCCAAACTGCTACAGACCTATATCTATCCTACGAAAGCCAAGTCAACAAACAGATTACCGACCATTTCGAATCTAACCATACCTTCTCTGCTATGCAATCTGGTTTCAGAGCTGGTCATGGGTGCACCTCAGCCACGCTCAAGGTCCTAAACGATATCTTAACCGCCATCGATAAGAAACATTACTGTGCAGCTGTATTCATTGATCTGGCCAAGGCTTTCGATTCTGTCAACCACCACATCCTCATCGGCAGACTCGACAGCCTTGGTTTCTCAAATGATTGCCTCGCCTGGTTCACCAACTACTTCTCTGATAGAGTTCAGTGTGTCAAATCGGAGGGTCTGCTGTCCGGACCTCTGGCAGTCTCTATGGGGGTGCCACAGGGTTCAATTCTTGGACCGACTCTCTTCTCTGTATACATCAATGAGGTCGCTCTTGCTGCTGGTGAGTCCCTGATCCACCTCTACGCAGACGACACCATTCTGTATACTTCCGGCCCTTCTTTGGACACTGTGTTAACAACCCTCCAGGCAAGCTTCAATGCCATACAACTCTCCTTCCGTGGCCTCCAATTGCTCTTAAATACAAGTAAAACTAAATCCATGCTCTTCAACCGATCACTACCTGCACCTACCCGCCTGTCCAACATCACTACTCTGGACGGCTCTGACTTAGAATACGTGGACAACTACAAATACTTAGGTGTCTGGTTAGACTGTAAACTCTCCTTCCAGACCCATATCAAACATCTCCAATCCAAAGTTAAATCTAGAATTGGCTTCCTATTTCGCAACAAAGCATCCTTCACTCATGCTGCCAAACATACCCTTGTAAAACTGACCATCCTACCAATCCTCGACTTTGGCGATGTCATTTACAAAATAGCCTCCAATACCCTACTCAACAAATTGGATGCAGTCTATCACAGTGCAATCCGTTTTGTCACCAAAGCCCCATATACTACCCACCATTGCGACCTGTACGCTCTCGTTGGCTGGCCCTCGCTTCATACTCGTCGCCAAACCCACTGGCTCCATGTCATCTACAAGACCCTGCTAGGTAAAGTCCCCCTTATCTCAGCTCGCTGGTCACCATAGCATCTCCCACCTGTAGCACACGCTCCAGCAGGTATATCTCTCTGGTCACCCCCAAAACCAATTCTTTCTTTGGCCGCCTCTCCTTCCAGTTCTCTGCTGCCAGTGACTGGAACGAACTGCAAAAATCTCTGAAACTGGAAACACTTATCTCCCTCACTAGCTTTAAGCACCAACTGTCAGAGCATCTTACAGATTACTGCACCTGTACATAGCCCACCTATAATTTAGCCCAAACAACTACCTCTTTCCCAACTGTATTTAATTTATTTATTTATTTTGCTCCTTTGCACCCCATTATTTTTATGTCTACTTTGCACATTCTTCCATTGCAAAACTACCATTCCAGTGTTTTACTTGCTATATTGTATTTACTTTGCCACCATGGCCTTTTTTGCCTTTACCTCCCTTCTCACCTCATTTGCTCACATTGTATATAGACTTGTTTATACTGTATTATTGACTGTATGTTTGTTTTACTCCATGTGTAACTCTGTGTCGTTGTATCTGTCGAACTGCTTTGCTTTATCTTGGCCAGGTCGCAATTGTAAATGAGAACTTGTTCTCAACTTGCCTACCTGGTTAAATAAAGGTGAAATAAATAAAAATAAAATAACAGGCCGCTCTGTCCTCCACTCGTTACCTGTATTAATGGCACCTGTTTGAACTTGTTATCAGTATAAAAGACATCTTTCCACAACCTCAAACAGTCACACTCCAAACTCCACTATGGCCAAGACCAAAGAGCTGTCAAAGCACACCAGGAACAAAATTGTAGACCTGCAACAGGCTGGGAAGAATGAATCTGCAATAGGTAAGCAGCTTGGTTTGAAGAAATCAACTGTGGAAGCAATTATTAGGAAATGGAAGACAAACAAGACCACTGATAATCTCCCTCGATCTGGGGCTCCACACAAGATCTCACCCCGTGGGGTCAAAATGATCACAAGAACGGTGAGAAAAAATCCCAGAACCACACGGGGAGACCTAGTGAATGACCTGCAGAGAGCTGGGACCAAAGTAACAAAGCCTACCATCAGTAACACACTACGCCGCCAGGGACTCAAATCCTGCAGTGCCAGACGTGTCCCCCTACTTAAGCCAGTACATGTCAGCCACCAGCAATGTTTGTCCTCCAAACACGAAGAGTTGTGTTTTTACCAAAAATTTATATTTTGGTTTCATCTGACCATATGACATTCTCCCAATCTTCTTCTGGATCATCCACATGCTCTCATCCAGGCCCGTCTGAAGTTTGCTGGAGAGCATTTGGATGATCCAGAAGAAGATTGGGAGAATGTCATATGGTCAGATGAAACCAAAATATAACTTTTTGGTAAAAACACAACTCTTCGTGTTTGGAGGACAAACATTGCTGAGTTGCATCCAAAGAACACCATACCTACTGTGAAGCATGGGGGTGGAAACATCATGCTTTGGGGCTGTTTTTCTGCAAAGGGACCAGGACGACTGATCCGTGTAAAGGAAAGAATGAATGGGGCCATGTATCGTGAGATTTTGAGTGAAAACCTCCTTCCATCAGCAAGGGCATTGAAGATGAAACGTGACTGGGTCTTTCAGCATGACAATGATCCCAAACACACCGCCCGGGAAACAAAGGAGTGGCTTCGTAAGAAGCATTTCAAGGTCCTGGAGTGGCCTAGCCAGTCTCCAGATCTCAACCCCATAGAAAATCTTTGGAGGGAGTTGAAAGTCCGTGTTGCCCAGCAACAGCCCCAAAACATCATTGCTCTAGAGGAGATCTGCATGGAGGAATGGGACAAAATACCAGCAACAGTGTGTGAAAACCTTATGAAGACTTACAGAAAACGTTGTAAGGTCTACACCAGTTGTGTTCGGCGCATGTGACTAATAAAATTTGATTTGATATTCTGCAAAGCTAGATTTTTTCCAACGGTCAAATAAAATTACAGAATAGTTTTGATGTACTTTAAAGGAATGTAGTGTGAAAACTTACTAATCACTAACAAGTGGGCTCCCCTCAAAACTGTGCACATTAATCACACTGATTAAAGACACAAATTAAACATTGCTATGGCATGTTCGACTGAATTTCACCCTGTATATTTTCCATTATCAAAAACAATGACAAATTCACATACTCATAGCCATCAGATATCACCTTCCAGAAATATATTTCAACCAGCAACTCCAAACACACAGTCATGTGAAAGATAATGCATAATATGACAAACAATGAAAATGTGATGAAATTAAATTACATGGATGAAATGGATATTGAGATATGAAAAAAATGCATTTATTCGGATAACAAATATTTACATAATATGAAAGTATACAAAATGAGACAATGTGAGACTCTTTCAAATAAGCATTTAACAAAATGCAAAACAAATTGATGAATGGTTTCTCACTCACAAAAAGGAAACAAAATGACAGTGTAATAATGGTGTGTGTGTATGTATGTGTGTGGGCGTGCGTGCGTATGTCACATATATGCTATGTCATTCTGTATTCTAAGTGCGAGTTGCGTCTCCACAATGTTATTATGCTCGCTGTGTGTCTATAGCTATATTTTGCAGTGGTATAGCGTTACTATCTTGGCTCTGTAGCTAGTCTTTAATCCTTCTGACAGGTAGCTCCACTCGGAGTCGCTTCCAGAACGTAGAGGACAGATCGCTGGATTTGTCCCCTTGCCATCGGACCAACGCCAGAGCTACTCTCGCTCGCCTCAGCTCGCGCACCCAGCCGCCCCGCCTCAATGGCTTATACTGGACCAGAATGACCCGCAGATGTCCACCCCACGCCATGCTGTCTAGCCCTGCCTTGAGCTCCAGTAGGGCCTGGGTCCCCTGGAGGCCGTATCCTGGACTGAGCACCACCAGGACGCGGCGACTGCGGCCCACAAAGGTCAGCGTCTCGTCAGTGATGGCTGGGAAGGGGATCACACCATTCTCACTCAGTAACACAGCACTTCCGAGGGGTCAGAATGAGCAAGGCTCTATGCAGATTCACTAATATTGATCACATAATGGGGAGTCATTTGGGATGCAAGATTATTTGTAGATCAGTGATTCAGCACAGCGCCTTCATTTAGGCCAATCCTCTGAATCCTCTAATGGTAATAGCATGTGTCATTTTTAGGGCCAGGGGAGGTTTGCTGACCATGTGACATGACCAGGGAAAATACCAGGCCCTGGTTGTAGGCTTTTAGAGAGTTTTTCCTGGTCAGGTTGTAGTCAGGAAACTCTCCGGTCTGTAATCATCTCCCTCACAATTCCTACACATTTCTACCCACTGGTTCATTCTAACACACTGTTCCCCTTTCTCTCATACACTCCTCATCCCACTGTTGGACTGTTCCATACTGATATCAGGGCCTGAAGATAGACCATAATATTCTGTCTAAGCTAGACCATACTCACTCCCTCCAGGAAGGCTGTCCCTGTCGAAGATGCAGACGGTATAGCCCAGCTCATTCTCCAGGACCCTGCGGAGTGTCAAGAGGACAAATTGCTCCTCCTCGCTATTTCTCGCGTACGAGATGTAGATGTCATACTCCTTGTCGTCTGAATGATGGAGGAAGCAGAAACACAGTAAGAAGGGAAAAAAATGTATTTCAGAGATGTCATTATTAGGGTCAGGAGTTTCCTGACCACATTATTTTTCCAGGTCAGGTTTAATATGTTGGAGCTACACTTTCTTGGCCAGGTCAAGTGGTCAGGAAAAACGAATGGCCCTAGTTGGTTATTCTTAGCAAGGTCTGTCTGTACAGTAGGTGTCCCACCTGTACAGCGTTCGTCGGTTCCAAACCAGGAGCGATAGAGCAGCAGCAGCTCCAGCCAGAAGATGTGGTAGACCACGAACAGCACCAGCATCAAGAACAGAGTCACGCCCAGGCCACAGCCCAGCTCCACGGATGGCAGGTATACTGAAAATTAAATTAGAGAATTGGTTGCCTCGGGCTGGCCTAGTTGGTAACACCATCACCTGCAGCATATATTTTACCACTATTCAAGGCGACATTTTCACAGTGCAAAAGAATTGTGCAAAGTGCAAAAAATAGCATAAACCAAATGTTTTATTTAACTTACTGTATACTTAGTCAGGTGATTCCCATTGAGGCCAAAGTCGCAGTATGATTTAACACAAATTTTGTAAACTGAGCAATACATCTATAGTTTCCTCTTTATAAAGCACATTGTTGAAGAAAAAGTAAAAATGTAATCACACTGATTACAATGAGGTTTATTGTAATTTTAGCACTTTGCACAATTATTTTGCACTACGAAAATGTTGCCCTCAGTCTGTGGTAGCCTTAAATCAAATTCAAACCCTCCTACCTGTATGTCTCATCCTGCTCTCCCTCACTGTTACGCCTGCTTATCCCCCCAAAAAAATAATAAAATAGGAAAGGCCTGTGTGATATAGCCAACTCTTCTAGCCTACAGAATTGGTGTGACCTACACTCACTGGAAATACTATTGATAATGATAATATATTGTACTTTGTTTGTTAATTCTTTAGAGCATAAGAGGTTGGGGGAAAGGGGGTGCTATGCTGACATATGGAATTGTTTTAAGATGGTCATACTATGGATTACTTAGCTTGTTTGTTTTTATTTAAAAAATTAATTTAAAAAATCTACACGAAACTACCTTCATAATTCCATATTACAGGTACTGGTTACCTTCAGACTGTCACGTTCTGACCTTAGTTACTTTGTTTTTGTCTTTGTTTTAGTTGGTCAGGGCATGAGTTGGGGTGGGCAGTCTATTTGTTTTTCTATGTTGGGTTTTGAGTTCGACCTAGTATGGTTCTCAATCAGAGGCAGCTGTCAATTGTTGTCCCTGATTGAGAATCATAGTTAGGTAGCCTGGGTTTCACTTTTGGTTTGTGGGTGTTTGTTTCCGTGTGAGTGTTTAGGCGACACCGTACTGTTTCGGTTTTGTATATTTCACGTTTATTATTTTGTTCCAGTGTTCAGTTGTGTTTTTGAATAAATCTATATGGACACTTACCACGCTGCGTTTTGGTCCGATCCTTACTCCTCCGTTACACAGACGAGTCCCATGACACAATCTCAGCTTTCCACAGTGCAGTCCCATTCATTTGTAGGCCAAATGGTTCGGACGCTACTAAACAGAAGTTGGAAAATAGATGGTGCCGACTACCAACTTCAGATATCTGTAGCTTAAACTGACGGATTTTAATGGGATTTTTTTTATTATGTAACTTAGATTGATGCACCGGTGCTAGGGGGTTAAGCACCTTTCACAGGAGTCATTGCAGCCCAATGTGCTTCACAAGTTATTGCTTGAAATAATAAAACATAGTCTTACACTAAAGAATGTAGCATGTAAAAATAAAACAAGATAAGCAAGATATAAAACAATGGTAGAAAAATAATACTAATAAAGGAAACAAAGAGAATCAAATGTAAAAGCGTTAAAACAGAATAAAAAGGCAAACTTGTTCAACAAAATCGAAATAATAGGAATATAGTTTTTTTAAAGAATGTACACTAAACAGTCCAAACCTCTGCTACTTACCCTCTGCAGAGATCAAATTTTTTTTTCTTCTATCATGGAAATGATCGGTGGTGGAAATTCGAATAATGAAGAGAGGCAAAGCCAATAATCAATCAACGTATTACTTGTATTAAAAACGTATTATAATAAGGAGGCTGGTCGCACCACCCATGCAGGTGAAATGGAGTGAGAGCCCACCTGTACAAAAAGTACAGGAGCATTTATCTAGTCAAACTACCCCATGCAAGTTTGCCTCAGTCTGTCGCAACTGAGTGAGAAAAATAGGGGCCAGAATGACAGGAAGTCACTCCATACATAATCCCTCTAACAACCGCTCAAAGGTTCCCCCAAGTTGGGCAAGCAAGTACCTTTGACTATCGGCCCAGATGATGTATGGTCGTACTGGTCACACACACACAAAACATGAAACTTTCGCCCAGAAACAGGCTCCAAACAGAACAATAGCTTTATCATTGCTGTGCAGGATATAACCTTTACTCAGTCTCCAGTTAACTTAAGAGGAAACAGTTAGTTTCTTGGCTGAGTGCCCAGACATCATGGGGTCATTCTACACACACAGAACAGTTAGAACAGGCCTCTATTAACTTATTGGTGACAGGGGGAAGTATTTTCAGGTCCGGATGAAATGCATGCCACATGTCAACTGCCTGCTACTCATCCCCAGAAGATAAGATATGCATATTATTATTCGATTTGGATAGAACACTGTTTGAATCATGTCTGTGAGTATAACAGAACTTATTTAGCAGGCGAAACCCCGAGGACAAACAATTCCAAATCATTGGGAACCCAGATTTCTAAGGGACCTTCTTGCAGTTCCTACTGCTTCCTGAATGTCACCAGTCTTTAGAAATTGGTTGAGATTTTTCCTTTGTGTAATGAAGAAGTACTGCCATATTGAACGAGGGTAACTTGAAGTGTACTGTTAGATAGAGGCGCGTGACCAGAAAGCTAGCTACAGTTTGTTTTCCTCCTGTATTGAACACAGATCACCACGTCTTCAATTTTATCGATTATTTCTGTTAAAAAATACCTAAAGTTGTATTACAAAAGTAGATTGAAATATTTTGGCAAGGTTTACAGGTAACTTTTGAGATACATTGCGCAAGTTGGAACGAGTGTTTTTCTGGATCAAACGTGCCAAATAAATGGACATTTTGGATATATATCGACGGAATTAATCGAACAAAAGGACCATTTGTGATGTTTATGGAACATATTGGAGTGCCAAAAAAAGAAGATCGTCAAAGGTAAGGCATGAATTATATTTGTATTTCTGCGTTTTGTGTCGCGCCTGCAGGGTTGAAATATGCTTCTCTCTCTTTGTTTACGGAGGTGCTATCCTCATATAATAGCATAGTTTGCTTTTGCCGAAAAGCCTTTTTGAAATCTGACATGTTGGCTGGATTCACAACAAGTGTAGCTTTAATTTGCATGTGTGATTTAATGAAAGCTTGATTTTTATAGTAATTTTTTGAATTTGGCACTCTGCATTTTCCCTGGTTTTTGGCCAGGGACGCTAGTGTCCCACATATTCCAGAGAGGTTAAGGCGCGCACACACACTTTTCTATCTATATGAGTTTGTTAAAGAAACTAACTCAAGATCAATGCCTAGGCTTAAAGACATATATTTTAGTACAAAAGCATTAGTAAGGTTTAACAGAAAATGTCCTCACAGATCACAAAACAGTCCAACAAGATCAACCACAGACCACAAGCTACACACCACTTTCCCATGGTGACTAATACAATATTCAGCACATTTCCACACAAATTATCAACAAATGTCCTATTGTGTCATGCTATGCTCTGTCGTGTTTTAAATCATTCCTCACCCTCCTCTTCTAGCACTGCCCTGCGGGTGGCTACATCTCGGCCGTTGCGTCCGGAGCAGTTGTATTCTCTGGTCAGGTCCTCTGAGCTGAAGTCCTGGATGCGGAGCACATTCTCAACTGTCCTATCCCCAAAATAATCCAACACCACCCTGTAGGATAGAGAGATGTGGGGAGGAGAGAGGAGATGAAAGGAAGAAAAAAATTGGACAGACGTAACAGAAGAATGAGAGGAGAGGATAGAAACCAACAAAAAGAACAGTATAAAAGAATAGAGAAGAATAGAGATGAGAAGATAAAGTAACAGAAGAGACAAGAAAAGACAGAAGAGGATGAGACTTACCTAGAAGTGAATGAGATGCGGGGATCAGCTAGCTGATCTACAGTCTTCCCATCGATGGTCCACCAGGTCTCCCTGGGTCCTTCCAGGTAGGGCAATGACACCCTGCATGTGAGATTCACCTCTGACCCTGCAACAGTCACCACGGCGATCAATACTGCTGCATTACCATGGGAACAATGTCTACTGTGCTGTGTCACCATGACAATATCACCCAATCTCAACAACTCACAAAAAAATGCAAGTAACATTCTGTGAAATGATATTGATTGTACCCAATTGCCAGGAATCAAATGAATGTGGAACTGTCACTTTGGTCTGCACCCTGTGATGGGAAATATTATTATTGGCACACCAAAAAACAGCTAAACTGGTACAACACTCTACACTAACTGGGGCAACAAATATAACCTACAACAAAACACACTGGGAAATATGTTAAATGAGGCCCAGAAGTCACAATACCATGCACCTACAATTGGTCAATAGGTTGGAAATGCACTGTATTCTATGTGGTGATATTATTCTAACATTTGAAATACAGATATTCTTTCCTCACTTCTGACAATTTTCACACAATGCAGTGTAATATTTTGTCAAACGTTTACATTGCATGTTGAGTTGTTAAGTCGAGCCTTGCTGTTAGAAAACAAATCAAAGTATCCGGCTTTCTGTTATCACATATGCATCTCCCCAAACGCACTCGATAATCATTGCCCATCTCAACTTTCAAATTAGTGACAGCCAACACATAAGATAAGTTTATAAAACTTAGTTACAGTACCCACTAAGTTCTAAAACTGATCTCAAGTCAGTTATTAAAATGTTGGAGATGGAGAGGCCTCAATGTGAGATTCACCTCTGACCTTGCAACAGCCCACAAGGCTATCAATACTGCTGCATTACCATGGGAACAATATCACAGCTACATCCATGACTACAACGTTGTCACATTAAACATTTGAATAAAATTCAAAAGGAATAGCCAAAACTCTGATGTTGATGATTCAATTTGTCAATGTTGAGTATGATTATATTTTCTATATATTGAGAAAACTCTGTCACAACCATATGCTTAGTATTAATTCTAATTCGATGATCACAACAGCGAAAAGTGGGAAATGATGGTCTGATCTTCAACTGAATTGTATGAATTGTTATGGGGAAAGGATTGAATCTGAGTTGAATAAGTTTAACTTGATTTATCGTAATATGCACTGAGTGTACAAATCATTAGGAACACCTTCCTAATATTGAGAAGAACCCCCTTTTGCCCTCAGAACAGCCCAAATTTGTCAGGGCATTGACTCTACAAGGTGTTGAAAGCGTTCCACAGGGATGCTGGCCCATGTTGACACCAATGCTTCCTACAGTTGTGTCAAGTGGGCTGGATGTCCTTTGGATGGTGGACTGTTGAGCGTGAAAAACTGCACAGCATTACAGTTCTTGACGCAAACCGGTGCACCTGGCACCTTACCCCGTTCAAAGGGACTTAAACCTTTTGTCTTGCCCCTTTACCATCTGAATGGCACACATTACACAATCCAATTGTTTCAAGGCTTAAAAATCTTTCTTTTACCTGTCTTCTCCCCATCTACACTGATTGAACACTACACTGATAGCTGTCACCTGGATTCACCTGGTCAGTCTGTCGTGTGTGTGTGTGTGTGTGTGTGTGTGTGTGTGTGTGTGTGTGTGTGTGTGTGTGTGTGTGTGTGTGTGTGTGTGTGTGTGTGTGTGTGTGTGTGTGTGTGTGTGTGTGTGTGTGTGTGTGTGTGTGTGTGTGTGTGTGTGTGTGTGTGTGTGTGTGTGTGTGTGTGTGTGTGTGTGTGTGTGTGTGTGTACGTAGACACACACACGCACACACCCACGCTACCGTTCAAAAGTTTGGAGTCACTTAGAAATGTCCTTGTTTTTGAAAGAAAAGCACATTTGTAAATGTGTATATATACACTGCCCAAAAAAATAAAGGGAACACTTAAACAACACAATGTAACTCCAAGCCAATCACACTTCTGTCAAATCAAACTATCCACTTAGGAAGCAACACTGATTGACAATAAATTTCACATGCTGTTGTGCAAATGGAATAGACAACAGGTGGAAATTATAGGCAATTAGCAAGACACCCCCAATAAAGGAGTGGTTCTGCAGATGGTGACCACAGACCACTTCTCAGTTCCTATGCTTCCTGGCTGATGTTTTGGTCACTTTTGAATGCTGGCGGTGCTTTCACTCTAGTGGTAGCATGAGACGGAGTCTACAACCCACACAAGTGGCTCAGGTAGTGCAGCTCATCCAGGATGGCACATCAATGCAAGCTGTGGCAAGAAGGTTTGCTGTGTCTGTCAGCGTAGTGTCCAGAGTATGGATGCGCTACCAGGGGACAGGCCAGTACATCAGGAGACGTGGAGGAGACCGTAGGAGTGCAACAACCCAGCAGCAGGACCGCTACCTCCGCCTTTGTGCAAGGAGGAGCAGGAGGAGCACTGCCAGAGCCCTGCAAAAATGACCTCCAGCAGGCCACAAATGTGCACGTGTCTACTCAAACGGGGTGGTATGAGGGCCCGACATCCACAGGTGGGGATTGGCTTACAGCCCAACACCGTGCAGGACGTTTGACATTTGCCTGAGAACACCAATATTGGCAAATTCGCCACTGGCGCCCTGTGCTCTTGACAGATGTGACAGAGTCTGGAGACGCCGTGGAGAACGTTCTGCTGCCTGCAACATCCTCCAGCATGACCGGTTTGGTGGTGGGTCAGTCATGGTGTGGGGTGGCATTTCTTTGGGGGGCCGCACAGCCCTCCATGTGCTCGCCAGAGGTAGCCTGACTGCCATTAGGTACCGAGATGAGATCCTCAGACCCCTTGTGAGACCATATGCTGGTGCGGTTGGCCGTGGGTTCTTCCTAATGCAAGACAATGCTAGACCTCATGTGGCTGGAGTGTGTCAGCAGTTCCTGCAAGAGGAAGGCATTGATGCTATGGACTGGCCCGCCCGTTCCCCAGACCTGAATCCAATTGAGCACATCTGGGACATCATGTCTTGCTCCATCCACCAACGCCACTTGCACTACAGACTGTCCAGGAGTTGGCGGATGCTTTAGTCCAAGTCTGGGAGGAGATCCCTCAGGAGACCATCCGCCACCTCATCAGGAGCATGTCCAGGCATTGTAGGGAGATCATACAGGCACGTGGAGGCTATACACACTACTGAACCTCATTTTGACTTGCTTTAAGGACATTACAGTAGTGTGGTTTTCCACTTTAATTTTCAGTGTGACTCCAAATCCAGACCTCCATGGGTTGATAAATTTGATTTCCATTGATCATTTTTGTGTGATTTTGTTGTCAGCACATTCAACTATGTAAAGAAAAAAGTATTTAGTAAGAATATTTCATTCATTCAGATCTAGGATGTGTTATTTAGTGTTCCCTTTTTTGAGCAGTGTATATATATAAGTATTTAAAAGTATTTAGTATTTAGTCAGCCACCAATTGTGCAAGTTCTCCCACTTAAAAAGATGAGATTGAAAATCACAGGCCTATCTCATCTTTTTAAGTGGGAGAACTTGCACAATTGTTGGCTGACTAAATACTTTTTTGCCCCACTGTATATATATATATATATATATAAGGTTGAAGTCAGAAGTTTACATACACCTTACCCAAATACATTTAAACTCTGTTTTTCACCATTTCTGACATTTAATCCTAGTAAAAATTCCCTGTCTTCATTCACCACTTTATTTTAAGAATGTGAAATGTCAGAATAATTCACAGTGGGTTAGAAGTTTACATACACTTATTTAGTATTTGGTATTTAACTGGTTTAACTTGGGTCAAACGTTTCAGGTAGCCTTCTATAAGCTTCCCACAATGACTTGGGTGAAGTTTGGCCCATTCCTCCTGACAGAGCTGGTGTAATTGAGTCAGGTGTGTAGGCCTCCTTGCTCACATCCGCTTTTTCAGTTCTGACCACACATTTTCTATAGGATTGAGGTCAGGGCTTTGTGATGGCCACTCCAATACCTTGACTTTCTTGTCCTTAAGCCATGTTGCCACAACTTTGGAAGTATGCTTGGGGTCATTGTCCATTTGGAAGACCCATTTGCGACCAAGCTTTAACTTCCTGACTGATGTCTTGAGATGCTGCTTCAATATATCCACAGAATTTTTCTGCCTCATGATGCCATCTATTTTGCGAAGTGCACCAGTCCCTCCTGCAGCAAAGAAGCCCCACAACATGATTCTGCCACCCCTGTGCTTCATGGTTGGGATGGTGTTCTTCAGCTTGCAAGCATCCCCCTTTTTCCTCCAAACATAACGATGGTCATTATTGCCAAACAGTTCTATTTTTGTTTCATCAGACCAGAGGACATTTCTCCAAAAAGTATGATCTTTGTCCCCATGTGCAGTTGCAAAGCGTAGTCTGGCTTTTATATGGCGGTTTTGGAGCAGTGGCTTCTTCCTTGCTGAGCGGCCTTTCAGGTTATGTCGATATAGGACTAATTTTACTGTGGATATAGATACTTTTGTACCTGTGTCCTCCAGCATCTTCACAAGGTCCTTTGCTGTTGTACTGGGAATGATTTGCACTTTTCGCACCAAAGTAAGTTTAATCTCTAGGAGACAGCATGCGTCTCCTTCCTGAGCGGTATGATGGCTGCGTGGTCTCATGGTGTTTATAATTGCGTACTATTGTTTGTACAGATTACTGCAACTCGCTGTTGGCTGGGCTCCCTGCCTGTGCCATTAAACCCCTTCAACTCATCCAGAACGCCGCAGCCCGTCTGGTGTTCAACCTTCCCAAGTTCTCTCACGTCACCCCGCTCCTCCGTTCTCACCACTGGCTTCCAGTTGAAGCTCGCATCCGCTACAAGACCATGGTGCTTGCCTACGGAGCTGTGAGGGGAACGGCACCTCAGTACCTCCAGGCTCTGATCAGGCCCTACACCCAAACAAGGGCACTGCGTTCATCCACCTCTGGCCTGCTCACCTCCCTACCACTGAGGAAGTACAGCTCCCGCTCAGCCCAGTCAAAACTGTTCGCTGCTCTGGCCCCCCCAATGGTGGAACAAACTCCCTCACGACGCCAGGACAGCGGAGTCAATCACCACCTTCCGGAGACACCTGAAACCCCACCTCTTTAAGGAATACCTAGGATAGGATAAGTAATCCCTCTCACCCCCCCCCCTCTTTAAGATTTAGATGCACTATTGTAAAGTGACTGTTCCACTGGATGTCATAAGGTGAATGCACCAATTTGTAAGTCGCTCTGGATAAGAGCATCTGCTAAATGACTTAAATGTAAATGTAAATGTACAGATGAACGTGGTACCTTCAGGCATTTGGAAATTGCTTCCAAGGATGAAACAGACTTGTGGAGGTCTACAATTTTTTTTCAGAGGTCTTGCCTGATTTATTTTGATTTTCTCATGATGTCAAGCAAAGAGGCACTGAGTTTGAAGGTAGGCCTTGAAATACATCCACATGTACACCTCCAATTGACTCAAATCAGAAGCATCTAAAGCCATGACATCATTTTCTGGAATTTTCCAAGCTGTTTAAAGGCACAGTCAACTAAGTGAATGTAAACTTCTGACCCACTGGAATTGTGATACAGTGAATTAGAAGTGAACAATTTTCAACAATTGTTGGAAAAATTACTTGTGTCATGCACACAGTACATGTCCTAACCGACTTGTCAAAACTTTTTTTTAATGACACCAACTTAAGTGTATGTAAACTTCTGACTTCAACTGTATATATATATATATATATATATATATATGCCTAATTGGCATGTTGCTAACTGGTCTGCTTAAACCAATAGTTTTTATATATATATATATATATATATATATATATATGCTTTTCAGTATTTCCACATCATTAACTTGTACACCATTTCTATAACACATGCTTTGTCATTGTACTGCTGTCAATTCTCCTTTTATCTCTTCCTGTGTCAAGTTGGCTGGGTGTCCTTTGGGTATTGGACCGTTATTGATTCACACGGGAAACTGTTGAGAGTGAAAAACGCAGCAGTATTGCAGTTCTTGACACAAACCGGTGCGGCTGGCACCTAGTACCATAACGCGTTCAAAGGCACTTAAATCTTTTGTCTTGCTCATTCACCCTCTGAATGCCACACATACACAATCCAATTGTCTCAATGATTAAACATCTTTCTTTAACCTGTCTCCTCCCCTTCATCTAGACTGATTGAAGTGACATCAATAAGGGATCATAGCCTTCACCTGGATTCACCTGCTCAGTCTTTGTCATGGAAAGAGCAGTGTTCCTAATGTTTTGTACACTGTGTATATCTTGATCAATATATTGATATGCTGATGTATCTCATAGTCAATCTCTACCTACCTTGTTTGACAGGATAGAATTGCTCCTTGGCAGGGTTGAGTATATTTGGCTGTTTGGGTAAACCACTGGAAGCTGAGAGAAACACAAAGCAGAAATTACGCTTATTGGAAGTTTGACATTATCATATTGCAATATCAGATATTTATCCATAAAACCTTAACTATAGGAAATATTCAAAAACATATCACTGAATTGCTTTCATGATCTCAAACATTAACAAAAGGATGTACAGTGCAACGTTCATAATTACAAAACTTTCAGATAGTTGTGAAAAAGGACTTACACACTGCGGTTACATTGACCACCCTGGTGAATTTGATGGCTCTTCCTTTGGTCTCATAAGTGACCACACAGTGGTACAGTCCTTGGTAGTGCTCCAACATTACATGGATGACCAGCTTGTCTCCTTTGAGCACACGATCGATGTTGAAGTTCCCGAACGCATTGCACCCCTGCTCAAGGTCAACACAGGAGGGGGGTGGGTAGAGCACAGTAGATCACAGGAGGTTGGTGTCACCTTAATTGGGGATGACAGGCTCGTGGTAGTGGCTAGAGTGGAATTAGTGAAATGGTATCAAACACATGGTTTCCATATGTTTGTGCCATTCCATGTGCTCTGTTCTGGCCATTATTATGAGCCGTCCTCCCCTCAGCCGCCTCCACTGTAATAGATCATCTTTAGTAGAAGGGAGGAACCAAAGATGTCCATTGACCTTTTGGGCATCTAGTGTATGTCCTGCCATACTTTGTTAGAGGTTATATTTGTGAGACCAACTCCTTGCCCTTGTGGTTAGAGTTTCGCCCTGCTCGGCACTCAGCATTAAGGAGATGGGTTGGGAGTAAGTCCCTGCGATAGACTGGCATCCTGTCGTATTGTAACGTGTTGTGTTCCACTTTTACAGTAATTCTATTGTCAACTTTTCTATAGTTGATTACTCTACAGAACATTCCGTCGTGTGTTTCTACACTGGGTACAAATTGACAATCAACGTAAAACAAAGACAATGCAATTGTTTATACAACGTGTGGGTCTAATCCTGGAAGATGATTGGTTGAAACCACATTCTAGACGGATTTAATACAACTGTGATGGCCAAAACATAAGATATGTTCATCAAATTCAAAGGTTTTACCTTAGAAGGTTCTAAAACTTAACAAAAAACTGTGGCCAAAACATTGGAGAGTCCTCCAATTTTGTAATCAATGATGAAACCAGTTAAACTTTATAAATCAGTCTTGAAATGGCACGTGCTTCAATTTTGAAAATAAAGGAACTTACTGTAAATGTACTATTCGGTATCTTAGCTGAATATTTGTTGTTCATTTTACAGCTAACAAATGCAGTAATTTGCTAGACCAGAATGCCTTGAGGTCTACAGTAACATATTGTATACTGATATAGCAGCACATTACTGTATGATTTACTGTAGAAAGAAAAATACAGCACTCTGTTACAGTGCTGATTTTCTGGTGTATTGTAATGTTTTTAAAATTGTATAACTACCTTAATTTTGCTGGGCCCCAGGAAGAGTAGCTGCTGCCTTGGCAGCAGGTAATGGGGATCCCTAATAAATACAAATATGTGCATATTTGCATATCCTACATATTTGCATATCCTACAATTTAGACAATTCCTACTTAGACAATTCCTACTTAGACCCAAACATCTCTTCAAAGGAAGCTACTACATATAGTCTAGTTTGTTACATTCTCTATGAAATTGGCTTATAAATTGTGTAATTCAAAATAGTGAGCTTTGAAATGTTGTATACATGTCCATTTTAAAGTGGTTAAAAATCATTACATTTCGGTGACACTAGTTTGCTAAACCAAAAAATATATACATTTTCATCAAGATTGAGACTTTTATTTAAACTTCTTGAAAATACTAATATTAATAGACCAAAACACTAACAACTCTCAAAACTGATAGGTAGATGTAATTGTGGTGCCAGGCCCAAATTATAACCAAAAACATGTTTACAACCTAGTATACAATCTGACAATGTTTTGACCCCTGGGGTATACATACTGATGATCGCACTGAATCTATTTTTTAAATTGTATCAAGTAATACACTTTCTTAGCTGCTATTTATATTATGTACAGCATCCAAGTAACAGTACTAGCCATTCTCCCATATGGTAAATTAAATTAATTGTACACAGACAGACCGAGGGTCACCTTACATGGTACCAGGTGACAGAGTGGCTAGTGTTAGGCAGCTTGATGTGCTCCAGGTCAGGGCAGGTTAGGGTCCTGCCATCTTGTATGGGCGCGATGACTGGGGTGGGAGGTACAGCAGCCTTCACCTCACAGTTGGGGTCCTGTCCACTTGGCAACACCTCCAGACGCATGGCAATCTTGGCACACGATGTCCTGTTTCTGAGAGGGGAAAGCACACACACACACACACCATGTTAAATCAGACAAACTGTGACTTTGTCATTTAAAACTTAAAAATATATACTGTAGGTGAGGAGGTTTTGGCTCAGGATATGACGCACTTTCTGACCGTCTGGCAGATAATGATGATGGGTTCAAAAGATTAAAAGAATGACACATTTTTTATACAAACATCTGCTCATAGAAAGGTTTTCTTGGCACTACCGAGCCCCGTCTCCATCCTACCTCAGCATGCAGATGTACTGGCCCGCGTCCTGCGTGGTGGTGGGCTGCAGCCACAGCCTCTCCCTCTCCTTGCTGAGCCTCTGGTCGGGGTGGTGGAAGTCGATGGGTTGTTCCAGGTCCTGACCTGCACTCACGTGGTACCACACCAGGTTGAGGCCTGCTGCCTGGGCCGAGCTATAGTTGTAGACAGTGGGGTGGGAGAAGAGAGGGCAGAGAAGCCAGCATGCCTCCCCCTCCATCACCCTCACGGCTCCATCGTCTGACTCGCCCCAGTCATGGCACTGGATCACTGAGAGGGATAGAGAGATTACTCTAGACAGACAAAACCACACCTCTCTCTCTCTCTCTCTCTCTTACATTGTACCCCACTTCACATGTTGTATTTAGGAACATTGGGCTTGGAGAAGTGGAATAGGGAGAAGGAGTGAGATGTGGGGCACTCTGCTGATATTGGGGGGCCTGTACTACTGTAGTCCTCATCGTATGTTTCTGTAAAGGGGTGGAGGTAGGGGGGCTATGCTGGGCTGCACGACAGTTTGACGGTAATTCCCGTCAGATTCACACAGAGTATTAATCTGACTATTAAAAAAACACCTGCAAGTTTCCGTTTGCAGAGGTCTATACGCACCTTCTTAAACGATACTAACGGGAGAAGACATGCACCTGCGAGCTAAAATAAGCTTGTCCCACAAGAATAAACCAGTGATTTAGCTGATATTACATTGATATCAGATGCTCCAACAGATCCATGGAAGATGCCATTTTCATATTCATATTCACACATATTCATATTCACACGGCTGTAACACATCTGGACAAGAGGAACATCTATGTGAGAATGCTCTTCATTGACTACAGTTTAGCATTCAACACTATTGTGTAATTCCTCCAAGTTTGACACCAAGCTCAGAGCCCTGGGTCTGGACCACACCCTCTGCAACTGGATCCTTGACATCATGAAGGGCAGACCACAGGCTGTGAGGATTGGCAACACCTCCTCCACACTGACACTTAACACAGAGGTCCCCCAAGGTTGTGTAATCAGCCCTCTGCTATACTTCCTGTTCACCCACAACTGTGTATCTTTGCACGACACAAACTCCATCATCAAGTTTGCTGACGACACCAGGGTTGTAGGCCTGATAACCAACAACGACGAGGCAGCCTATAGAAAGGAGGTAAGTGAACTGGCATTGTGCTGCCAGGACAACAATCTCTCCCTTAAGCCAGTATTATTCATTGAGGAGGATCCACATCAAATGGACTGCAGTAGAGAGTCAGCAGTTTTATGTTCCTTGGCGTCCACATCACGAGGACTTGTCATGGACCAACAACACCACTCTTGTCAAGAGGTCACACATCTCTACTTCCTAAGGCTGCTGAAGAAATTCAGAACGCCACCCCAGGTCCTCTCCAAAAACTACTGCTGCACCATCAAGAGCGTCCTGACCAGTCAGATCACGGCCTGGTAAAGGAATTGCTCTGTCCACCATTCTCACATAGGTGTTCCTTTTGTCCAGGTGGGAAAGGGCAGTGTTGACTGCAATAGAGATTGCATCATCTGTGGATCTGTTGGGGCGGTATGCAAATTTGAGTGGGTCTAGGGTTTCTGGGAAAATGGTGTTGATGTGAGCCATGACCAGCCTTTCAAAGCACTTCATGGCAACAGGAGTGCTACGGGTCGGTAGATATTTAGGCAGGTTACCTTAGTGTTCTTGGGCACAGGGACAGGTTGAAAATGTCAGTGAAGACACTTGCCAGTTGGTCACTGTCAGGCCCTGCGGCATTGTGAATGTTGACCTGTTTAAAGGTCTTACTCACATCAGCTACGGAGAGCGTTATCACACAGTCGTCCAGAACAGCTGATGCTGTCATGCATGCTTCAGTGTTGCTTGCCTTCGAAGCGAACATAGAAGTTATTTAGCTCATCTGGTAGGCTGGTGTCACAGGGCAGCTTGCGGGTGTGCTTCCCTTTAATCCGCACCTTAACACACACACACACCTATGGTGACCGTATGGTGACTGTGACACTTATGGTGTCACGAGTCATGATGGCAGTCAAATTCCGTGTGACCGTTTAGTCATGATAATTAGGCTTCTCCAAGCTCTGATGTTGCTGATGGTTATTAGTTGTCTACCAAACTGCCTGGTACTCAGCACTCTATTGTCCCTCTAATCACTCTGAGCAATGGAAATGTGATCGGAAATCTAATCAAACGCTTCATGAGAGCCCATGAGCTCATGTTGCGCAACATTTCTATAGGCTATGTAATTGTGGGAGAAAACAGAGATTTTATGGATTCTATTAGAAAGAGGAGGATCCCATCAGCTTTCTATAGGCTAGACTTACTACTTATCAATTCTCATAATATTAAGCACATTGCTTCGCTTTACAACAGGAGTATAGCCTTCCTGGCTGGCATGAAAATGAACCACGGGAAAAGCGTCCTCCATTTGCTATTTAAGTGCATAGACGACATGTTTTTTCCCATGCCCCTGTTCCAAGACAGGTGCGTGAGAATGGTCCATTCAAAATCAAAACAAATTTCACACATATATTATTTAGTAAATGTAAAGACAATATTAAATTAACAATAGTCTGATGGGTGACAATATTATTTATCACTTGTGGATTATGTTTTATCTTCTTGGATATAGGGGGGCGCTCTTTTAATTTTTGGATGAAAAACGTTCCCATTTTAAACAAGATATTTTGTCACGAAAAGATGCTCGACTATGCAGATAATTGACAGTTTTGGAAAGAAAACACTCTGACGTTTCCAAAACTGCAAAGATATTGTCTGTGAGTGCCACAGAACTGATGCTACAGACGAAACCAAGATTACATTTCAAACAGGAAGTGCCCCAGATTTTGAAGGCGCTGTGTTCCAATGTCTCGTTATATGGATGTGAATGGGCCAGGAATGAGCTTATACTTTCTGTCGTTTCCCCAAGGTGTCTGCAGCATTGTGACGTATTTGTAGGCATATCATTGGAAGATTGACCATTTTACACTACATCTACCAGGTGCTCGCTTGGTGTCCTCCATCACAATTATTGCGTAATCTCCAGCTGCGTGTATTTTTCCGTTTGCTTCCGAGGAGAAACCCAACTGCCACGAATAATTTATCATCGAATAGATAGATATGTGAAAAACACATTGAGGATTGATTCTAAACAACGTTTGCCATGTTTCTGTTGATATTATGGAGTTAATTTGGAAAAAAGTTTGGCGTTGTAATGACTGAATTTTCTGTTTTTTTTCTTAGCCAAACGTGATGAACAAAACGGAGTGATTTCTCCTACACAAATAATATTTTTGGAAAAAATTAACATTTGCCATCTAACTGAGAGTCTCCTCATTGAAAACATCCGAAGTTCTTCAAATGTAAATTATTTTATTTGAATGCTTTTCTTGTTTTTGTGAAAATGTTGCCTGCTGAATGCTAGGCTTAATGCTATGTTAGCTATCAATACTCTTACACAAATGCTTGTGTAGCTATGGTTGAAAAGCATATTTTGAAAATCTGAGTTGACAGTGTTGTTAACAAAAGGCTAAGCATGTGAGTGAATATATTTATTTAATTTCATTTGCGATTTTCATGAATAGTTAATGTTGCGTTATGGTAATGAGCTTGAGGCTATGATTACGCTCCCGGATACGGGATTGCTCCTCATGAATAATGCCCAGCTTGTGCAGTAAGGCAAGGAACAGCGCAAGCCTTTTTTTGTGTGACTTTTTCAAATCATAGTCGCACACCTCATGTAGCCTAGCTCATATGTTTTGATACGGGTTGTAATCACAACTAAAGTGACCAAATAATTCCTGAAATCTAAGCACATTAATCCGCTTTATAACTGGTGTCGAGCCTAACAGGCAAACATAGGCTGCACGTGAGTTTCACAATTGGGGAAGATACATTTTCACCATAAAATGCAGATTTTTAATAAAGCATTACATACATATTGGCCCTCACTACATATACGTCGCCAGACCCACTGGCTCCAGGTCATCTACAAGTCCATGCTAGGTAAAGCTCCGCCTTATCTCAGTTCACTGGTCACGATGGCAACACCCATCCGTAGCACGCGCTCCAGCAGGTGTATCTCACTGATCATCCCTAAAGCCAACACCTCATTTGGCCGCCTTTCGTTCCAGTACTCTGCTGCCTGTGACTGGAACGAACTGCAAAAATCGCTGAAGTTGGAGACTTTTATCTCCCTCACCAACTTCAAACATCAGCTATCCGAGCAGCTAACCGATCGCTGCAGCTGTACATAGTCTATTGGTAAATAGCCCACCCATTTTCACCTACCTCATTCCCATACTGTTTTTAAACTGTTTTTTATTTATTTACTTTTCTGCTCTTTTGCACACCAATATCTCTACCTGTACATGACCATCTGATCATTTATCACTCCAGTGTTAATCTGCAAAATTGTATTATTCGCCTACCTCCTATATGCCTTTTGCACACATTGTATATAGACTGACCATTTTTTTTCTACTGTGTTATTGACTTGTTAATTGTTTACTCCATGTGTAACTCTGTGTTGTCTGTTCACACTGCTATGCTTTATTTTGGCCAGGTCGCAGTTGCAAATGAGAACTTGTTCTCAACTAGCCTACCTGGTTAAATAAAGGTGAAATAAAAATAAATTTAAAAAACAATCGCATTTGTCTTCACTTTCGAGAACAGTGTTTTCCCGCTAATTGATTGCATTTTGGAACATGTTTTTTTTCTTACACAGAAGGACAAGTTGATCAGTAGCATAGGTCAACTTTTGTACTATGGGGGATAGTCAACTCAGCAAAAAATGAAACGGACCTTTTTCAGGACCCTGTCTTTCAAAGATCATTCGTAGAAATCAAAATAACTTCACAGATCTTCATTGTAAAGGGTTTAAACAATGATGCCCATGCTTGTTCAATGAACCATAAACAATTAATGAACATGCACCTGTGCAGCGGTCGTTAAGACACTAACAGTTTACAGATGGTAGGCAATTAAGGTCACAGTTATGAAAACTTAGGACACTAAAGAGGCCTTTCTACTGACTCTGAGGTCCCTACTCATCTGTGTGAAAATGTCTTAGGCATGCTACAAGGAAGCATGAGGACTGCAGATGTGGCCAGGGAAATAAATTGCAATGTTCGCACGATGAGACGCCTAAGACAGCGCTACAAGGAGACAGGACGGACGGCTGATCGTCCTCGCAGTGGCAGACCACATGTAACAACACCTGCACAGGATCAGTACATCCGAACATCACACCTGCGGGACAGCTACAGGATGGCAACAACAATTGCCTGAGTTACACCAGGAATGCACAATCCCTCCATCAGTGCAGAGGACAGTCTGTCCTCAATAGGCTGAGAGGCTGGACTTGGGGCTTGTAGGACTGTTGTAACGTAGGTCCTCACCAGACATCACCGGCAAAAACATCGCCTATGGGCACAAACCCACCATTGCTGGACCAGACAGGAATGGCAAAAAGTACTCTTCACTGACGAGTCGCGGTTTTGTCTTACCAGGGGTGATGGTCGGATTTGCGTTTATCGTCGAAGGAATGAGCATTACACCGAGGCCTGTACTCTGGAGTGGGATCGACTTGGAGGTGGAGGGTCCGTCATAGTCTGGGGTGGTGTGTCACAGCATCATCGGACTGAGCTTGTTGTCATTGCAGGCAATCTCAACGCTGTGCGTTACACGTAAGACATCCTCCTCCCTCATGTGCTACTCTTCCTGCAGGCCCAACCTAACATGACCCTCCAGTATGACAATGCCACCAGCCATACTGATCGTTCTGTGCGTGATTTTCTGCAAAACAGGAATGTCAATGTTTTGCCATTGCCAGTGAAGCGCCCGGATCTCCCATTGAGAACGTCTAGGACCTGTTGAATCGGAGGGGGAGGGCTAGGGCCATTCCTCCAGAAATGTCTGGTAACTTGCAGGTGCCTTGGTGGAAGACTGGGGTAACATCTCACAGCAAGAAATGGCAAATCTGGTGCAGTCCATGAGGTGGAGATGCACTGCAGTACTTAATGCAACTGGTGGCCACACCAGATACTGACTGTTACTTTTGATTTTGACCCCCCCCCTTTGTTCAGGGACACATTATTAAATTTATGTTAGTCACATGTCTGTGGAACTTGTTCAGTTTATGTCCCAGTTGTTGAATCTTGTTATGTTCATACAAATATTTACACATGTTAAGTTTGCAGAAAATAAATGCAGTTGACAGTGAAAGGATGTTTTTTGCTGAGTTTAGATAGACATAGGCTAGTGCTTTTGCTGTTCGTTAAAATATATTTTGATTTGTTAAACCCTTTTTTGGTTACTACATGATTCCATATGTGATATTTCGTAGTTTTGATGTCTTCACTATTATTCCACAATGTAGAAAATAGTCAAACATTTAAGAAAAACTTTGAGTGAGTAGGTGTTCTAAAACTTTTGACCAGTAGTGTATACCATGTGTATCCCGTACATACCACTAAAAAAACTTGAAACTTGACAGCAGCAACGTTTGTTGTCTTGATTCTCTATTCCCGCCCCCAATGAAATAACGACTTATCTGGAGCATTGAATACTGTAAGGCTGATAAATGTAAAATACTTATTATAAAAACCCTATACTTCATTCAAATGTTTCATCTTAAATTACAAAATAATATACACCGAGTGTACAAAACATTAGGAACACCTGCTATTTCCATGACATAGCCTGACCAGGTGATTCCAGTTGAAAGCAATGGTCTTATTGATGTCACTTGTTAATTCCGCTGTGTAAATGAAGGGGAGGATTTTAAAGCCTTGAGACAATTGAGACATGGACTGTGCATGTGTGCCATTCAGAGGGTGAATGGGCAAGACAAAATATTTAAGTGCCTTTGAACGGGGTATGGTAGTAGATGCACTGGTTTGAGTGTGTCAAGAACTGCAATGCTGCTGGGATTTTCACACTCAACAGTTTTCCTGTGTGTATCAGGAATGGTCCACCTACCAAAGAACATCCAGCAAACTTGGCACATGGAGTCAACATGGACCTGGACCAGTATCCCTGTGCATGGAACAAGAGAGATGTGCTTTTTGTGCCCCTAAACCTCATATTTAGAAACATAGAAAACAAATGTGTTTCCCCATTTAGTTTAATTTGATTAAAAAACAAACATAGCCGCCTCTCCTTTAAATAAAGGCTGTTTTGTTTATCCTGCCCAAGGCATTCACCAAGTAGTCAAGATTAAAATATAAATGTTTGGGATCAGCAAAAATCCCTTTTTATCTGTACATTATTTTAGCCAGCTCCTGTTGTTATTTTGGATGAGCATAAAAACCCTCATATAGGCTATATGTCCATGTGCCCATCATGAAACGAGAGATGAGCTTATGCCCTATTTAGAAACATTGAAGGTGCTTGTTTTCAGTTTCATGTGATTAAAAAATAAGCCCTCAGTAGGCTACCCTCACACTAAACCTAGGCCTACTATAACAAAAGCTGTCTCAACCAAGACTAAAGGAGATGATTGTGGACTACAGGAAAAGGAGGACCGAGCACGCCCCCATTCTCATCGACGAGGCTGTAGTGAAGCAGGTTGAGAGCTTCAAGTTCCTTGGTGTCCACATCAACAACAAACTAGAATGGTCCAAACACACCAAGACAGTCATGAAGAGGGCACAACAAAGCCTATTCCCCCTCAAGAAACTAAAAAGATTTGGCATGGGTCCTGAGATCCTCAAAAGGTTCTACAGCTGCAACATCGAGAGCGTCACTGCCTGGAACGGCAATTTACTCGGCCTCTGACCGCAACACACTGCAGAAGGTAGTGCGTACGGCCCAGAACATCACTGACACAAGGCGGTGTCAGAGAAAGGTCCTAAAAATTGTTAAAGATCCCAGCCACCCCAGTCATAGACTTTTCTCTCTACTACCACATGGCAAGCGGTACCGGAGTGCCAAGTCTAGGACAAAAAGGCATCTCAACAGTTTTACCCCCAAGTCATAAGACTCCTGAACAGGTAATCAAATGGCTACCCGGGCTATTTGCATTGTGTGCCCCCCCCCCCTAACCCTATTTTTACGCTGCTGCTACTCTCTGTTTATCATCTATGCAGTCACTTTAACTATATATTCATGTACAAACTAACTCAATTGGGCCGACCAACCAGTGCTCCCTCACGTTGGCTAACCGGGCTATCTGCATTGTGTCTCACCCACCAACTCCTCCTCTCTGTTCATCATATATGCATAGTCACTTTAACCATATCTACATGTACATGCTACCTCAATCAGCCTGACTAACTGGTGTCTGTATGTAGCCCGTCTTTTTACTGTTGTTTTATTACCTTACCTACCTATTGTTCACCTAATACCTTTTTTGCACTATTGGTTAGAGCCTGAAAGAAAGCATTTAAATGTAAGGTTTACCCACACCTGTTGTATTCGGCGCAAGTGACAAATAAACTTTGATTTGTTTTGAACAGCAATGTGTCGGGTGTATTTCTCATCCTATGCATCAATTAGCCAAGGAGCCTATCCATAAAAAAATTCTAAAAGAATGGTCTGCTCGTGAAGTTTTTGACATCATGCTTTTACATTATTCACAATTCACATACAGTGCCTTCAGAAAGTATTCACACCCCTTGACTTTTTCCACATTTTGTTGCCTTACAAAGTGGGATTAAAACTGCTGTAATTGTAATTTTTTGGTCAGCGATCTACACAAAACACTTTGAAATGTTAAAAGTGGAAGAAATATTCAAAAAATAAATAAAAACCCCTGAGTTAATACATGTTAGAATAACCTTTGACAGCGATTACAGCTGTATTTGTATTTGTTCCAAGGCAGCAGCTACTCTTCCTGGGGTCCAGCAAAATTAAGGCAGTTTATAAAATTTAAAAAAACATTACAATACATTCACAGATGTGCCCTCAGGCCCCTACTCCACCACATATATACAGTACAAAATTCCTATGTACGTGAGTGTATAGTGCGTATGTTATCGTGTGTGTGTATGCGTGTGTCTGTGGCTATATTTGTGCTGCTTCACAGTCCCCGCTGTTCCATAAGGTGTATATTTATCAGTTTTTTAAACTAAATTTTACTGCTTGTGTACTCTTTGGTGGAAGGAAGTTATTGGAGTAATATTTAAATGTTCTGTCAGTCAGTGTCCAAACATCCTCCATTAACAACATTCCATTATCATTTGCTATTCTTTTTGGAACGGTATCTTCCATAGCTCAATTACCTGATGTGAAATAGAGTTCCACGTAGACATGGCTCTAAGTAGTACTGTGCGCCTCCCATTGCATATTCTGGACTTGGGGACTGTGAAGAGACCTCTGATGGCATGTCTTGTGGGGTGCATGGGTGTCCGAGCTGGGTGCTAGTATTTTAAACAGACAGCTCGGTACCTACATCTTGTCAACACCTCTTACAAAAACAAGGAATGAGGAAGTCAATTTCTCTTACACTTTGAGCCATGAGAGATTGACATGCATGTGATTAATGTTAGCTCTCCGTGTACTTTTAAGGGCCAGCCAACTGCAATTTTCCCAAGTCCCACTTTTGGCACCTGACCACACGACTGAACAGTAGTCCAGTTGTGACAAAACCAGGGCCTGTAGGACCTGCCTTGTTGATAGTGTTGTTAAGAAGGCAGAGCAGCGCTTTATTATGGATAGACTTCTCCCCATCCTAGCTATTGTTGTATCAGTTTTACAATCCACGGTTACCCAAAGCAGTTTAGTCACCTCAACTTGCTCTATTTCCACATGATTCTTTACGAGATGTAGTTGAGGTTTAGGGTTTAGTGAATGATTTGTCCCAAATACATTATTTTAAGTTTCGCAAATATTTAGGACTAATTTCTTCCTTGCTACCCATTCTGAAACAAACGTTTTGCAGTCATTTCCAATGCTGTAGTAGCTGACATGTATAGTGTTGAATCATACGCATACATAGACACACAGGCTTTGCTTAACGCCGTCGTTAGTAAAAATTGAAAAAAGCAAGGGGCCTAAACAGCTACCCTGAGGAATTCCTGCTTCTAACTGGATTATGTTTGAGAGGCTTTCATTAAAGAACAGCCTCTGTGTTCTGTTAGACAAGTAACTCTTTATTCACATTGTAGCAGGGGGTGTAAAGCCATAACACATATGTTTTCCCATCAGCAGACTATGATCGATAATGTCAAAAGCTGCACTGAAGTCTAACAAGACAGCCCCTATAATAATTGTGTCATCAATTTCTCTCAGCCAATCATCAGTCATTTGTGTGAGTGCCATGCTTGTTGAGTGTCCTTCCCTATATGCATGCTCAAAGTGTTGTGAAATAGCATTGTATCTGGTCAAACACAATTTTTTCCAGAAGTTTACTAAGGGTTGGTAACAGGCTGATTGGTTGGCTATTTGAGCCAGTAAGCGGGGCTTTACTTTTCTTGGGTGGCGGAAATACTTTAGCTTCCCTCCAGACCAGAGCGCACACACTTTCTAGTAGGCTTAAATTGAAGATATGGAAAATAGGAGTAGCAATATAATCCGCTATTGTCCTCATAATTTTCCATCCAAATTGTCAGACCCTGGTGGCTTGTCATTGTTGATAGACAACAGTAATTTTTTCAACCCTTCCACACTGACATTGAGGAATTAAAAAGTACAATACTCGTCTTTCATAATTTTGTCAGATACACTTGGATGTGTTGTGTCAGCATTTGTTGCTGGCATGTCATCCCTAAGTTTGTTCATCTTGCCAATGAAAAAAGTAATTGACCCTTCTTTTGTGTCCATCTCATGTTAATTAATTCTGTGTTCCCGGTCCAAAATGACCTCCCCATTATAGCTTATTATAAACCCATAATAATACATATACTATCACCTAATGTTGTGTTAGATCTTTTTATTAACTTAATTTTGTGTGAACATTACAAGTTTTTAACTTCTATTTGCTATTTATGGCCTGTAGGCCTCATTGACCTGAGCTCATACTACTTGTTTTTGAGTTTTAAAAAATCATAATGTATGGACAATTATGACTGTAACAAATACTCAGATGAAACATATTGTACTATTTGTCACAGACTACTTTGTGTCGAAGTTTAACAAGGACTCTCTCCTCCTCACCAGTGTCATGATCAAAGATATGATCAAGAACCTCACATACAGTATATCGTTTGATCATTGTGCTGTCACAGAATGAATTGTGAGCAAGGCCTCAAAAAAAACATTATCTACCAGAGAAGCGAGAAAAGGTCTATAAACGGTTGAAGTCGGAAGTTTACATACACCTTAGCCAAATACATTAAACTCAGTTTTTCACAATTCGTGACATTTAATCCAAGACAAATTCCCTGTTTTAGGTCAGTTAGGATCACCACTTTATTTTAAGAATGTGAAATGTCAGAATAATAGTAGAGAGAATGATTTCTTTCAGCTTTAATTTCTTTCATCGCATTCCCATTGGGTCAGAAGTTTACATACAGTCAATTAGTATTTGATAGCATTGCCTTTAAATTGTTTAACTTGGGTCAAATGTTTCAGGTGGCCTTCCACAAGCTTCCCACAATAAGTTGGATGAATTTTGGCCCGTTCCTCCTGACAGAGATGGTGTAACTGAGTCTGGTATGTAGGCCTCCTTGCTCACACACGCTTTTTCAGTTCTGCCCACAAATGTGCTATAGGATTGAGGTCAGGGCTTTGTGATGGCCACTCTAATGCCTTGACTTTCTTGTCCTTAAGCTGTTTTGCCACAACTTTGGAAGTATGCTTGGGGTCAATGTCCATTTGGAAGCTCCATTTGCGACCAAGCTTTAACTTCCTGACTGATGTCTTGAGATGTTGCTTCAATATATCCACATAGTTGTCCTCCCTCATAATGCCATCTATTTTGTGAAGTGCACCAGTCCCTCCTGCAGCAAAGCACCCCCACAACATGATGCTGCCACCCCCGTGCTTCACGGTTGGGAAGGTTTTCTTTGGCTTGCAAGCCTCCCCCTTTTTCCACCAAACATAACGATGGTCATTATGGCCAAACAGTTCTATTTTAGTTTCATCAGACGAGAGGACATTTCTCCAAAAAGCACAATCTTTGTCCCCATGTGCAGATGCAAACCGTAGACTGGCTTTTATATGGCGGTTTTGGAGCAGTGGCTTCTTCCTTGCTGAGCGGCCTTTCAGATTATGTCAGTATGGGACTCGTTTTACTGTGGATATAGATACTTTTGTACCTCCTTCCTGAGGGCTATGAAGGCTGCGTGGTCACATGGTGTTTATACTTGCGTACTATTGTTTATACTTGCGTACTATTGTTTGTACAGATGAACCAGACTTGTGGAGATCTACAATTTTTTTGCTGAGGGTCTTGGCTGATTTCTTTTGATTTTCCCATGATGTCAAGGAAAGAGGCACTGAGTTTGAAGGTATGCCTTGAAATACATCCACAGATACACCTACAATTGACTCAAATTATGTCAATTAGCCTATGAGATGCTTCTAAAGCCATGACATCAGTTTCTGGAATTTTCCAAGCTGTTTAACCTTTTTGGGATAGGGGGCAGCATTTTCACTTTTGGATAAATAGCGTGCTGAACTGCCTCCTACCCTGTCCCAGATGCTAATATATGCATTTTATTATATATAGTATTGGATAGAAAACACTGAAGTTTCTAAAACTGTTTGAATGATGTCTGTGAGTATAACATAACTCATATTGCAGGCAAAAACCTGAGAAAGATTCCAAACAGGAAGTGAGAAATCGATTTTCAAAACAGTGCCTATTGAAATCCTAGTGAGAAATGAATGAGGATGCACTTCCTAGGGCTTCCACTAGATGTCATTGTCTTTTGAAACTGGTTTGAGGATTCTGCTATAAAGGAGGGGCTCATAATAGCTCTGAGTGAGTGGTCTGGCAGAGAGAGCCTCGGTCTCAACCAGAAGTAGAGAGAGAGAGAGAGATGTGGGTTTATTTTTACTACTTTCTCACTGTCTATTGGAGTATGCGTCTGTGTTTGCCCCTGGTCACCAGTGCCCCTGTTTCATACAGTAGCAAGTGAGTCATGCTACAAGAAGACAGGTCGCAGGAGACAATGTTCGCGAATGGATTTAGAAAATTGATAAGTGGCAGTTGGGACATCGAGTGTCACGAAGTGTTGACCCTGAGGACCTGCATATACACACTTTAAATGGAGCTTGTTTCTCAATATAAGTACCTGGGTGTCTGGATTGATGACAAGTTATCCTTCGTAACGCATATAACAAATATGACTAAGAAGCTAAGATCAAAGATAGTTTTTATATCTAAATAAATCATGCCTTAGTATTAAAAATAGGAGAAAGATTGTTCAAGAAACGCTTATCCCTGTATTGGATTTTGGTGAAATTGTTTACATGCATGCAGCAACCTCGGTTTTAAAACCCTTGGACACAGTCTACCATTCAGCAATACGTTTTATCACAGGGGACAATTTTAGGACTGATCATTGTAGTCTGTATAAAAATGTGGGATGGACCTCTGTCTGTAAGAAGAGAGCTGCATTCTCTTTTATATATTTAAAAAGCAACCTGACAGAAACTCCCTCCATATGTAACTTCATTAATTAAGATAAGAATAATAAATTACCAAACCTGTTCATAAGAATGGATAACACTAGAAATCCCTTTAGTCGCCACAGATTTAGGAACATCCATGTTTAGTTTTTTTGCCCCTACCAATACCACAGTCAGTCCAGCAACACTCAGTAAGAGGATTAGTAACCTCACAAGTTAAATTGCTATTGATAATAGCAACATAGGAGTCACTCAGAGTGCAACACGGGGAAGGGAATCTCCATTGCACTCTTCCAATGGTTAACACACACCACTAATAAATAGAACCCTCCGTTCAGGAGAAAAGTTATTAGAAGTCATAAACAACGATCACACCACGTACGACTGGTCTAATACTTAAAGAGTACTTCCGTCATGAGGTTAGCTCCTCCGTGGATAACATAGCTATGAAGTAGACTTCTTCATACCTACCGCCACTACAATAGTGGAATACAGTGACTGGTAGTAAAATCACTACAGACTCCCTCGACATCAATTCTAACTGACCTCCAGGCATTGACCTGGAAATTACCTGACAACGTCAGACTAATTCTGAGCAAGTTGTAATCTGCCAGGATACTTGGTTTCCTTCCTTTGACATGTGCTCTTGCGTAAGCAGAAACGCACGGACTTCTTCAAGTGCAGATACCCTACCCGGGTCGACCACACCAGAGGTGGGACTGCAACAGTGATCACCAACTGGACATCTGCTGTCCAGCCATGGAGCGGACTTCATTCTCAGAAACCCTACCCGGGTCGACCACCAGATGGGGACCACAACAATGGTCCACAACCAGGACAACCCACGGTCATTTTTATGTTGGTTTGCAACATGCAGGTTTATCGCAAGATTGAACCCAACATGGGCGGACTGTCATGACGTTGGCCTGGGGGTATGTTTATGACAGTCATAAATACCTCTCCCCCTTTTTCCTCTCTCTACCCTACTGATGTGACATTTGAAAATCCTTTGGTCAACATAGAGATTCTGGGAACATCAGAAGGTGGGGGGAAATTAACTATATTCTGGTAATCTGACCAATTGAACATATGCGGTGGTAATTAATTAATATGATGCTGGTCATTTATGAACATTTGAACATCTTGGCCATGTTCTGTTATAATCTCCACCCGGCACAGCCAGAAGAGGACTGGCCACCCCACATAGCCTGGTTCCTCTCTAGGTTTCTTCCTAGGTTTTGGCCTTTCTAGGGAGTTTTTCCTAGCCACCATGCTTCTACACCTGCATTGCTTGCTGTTTGGGGTTTTAGGCTGGGTTTCTGTACAGCACTTTGAGATATCAGCTGATGTACGAAGGGCTATATAAATACATTTGATTTGATTTGATTTGCCCCGACTTTCTAGTTAATTACATTTACATGATTCACTCAATCAGGTAATATTAGTTACAGAGAAATGATTTTATAGAATAGCATGTCATATCACTTAATCCGGCATAGCCAAAGACAAGACAATGTGTATGTTTTAATATTCTGTTTTTATTGTAATGTGTACAGGGCTCTCTTTTAAAATAGATTTTAAATCTCAATGTGAGTCCCTGTTTAAATGAAGGTTCAATAAAATCAATTAAAACATTTTTTTTTAATTGTCTAAATTATTATTTTGGCCAAAACACTTGCAAACTAAAGTGATCACTATCGAACACAACAGTGAGTGGACACTCAATAAAAGGCTTAGAGGCCAAGTGTTCGGTTTGAGATTCAGCCACAGAATGTGCATATTCAACCAGAAACAGAACGGGCCTGTGAACCTATTCTCGAATTCCCAATGTCAAGTCAACCTCAAGCTAGTCCTGCATCGAGTTGGATACCCATGGTTCCCCCGGGGTGAATCAGCTGGCGGATGGAATGAAAACATTATTTCAATCCGTGAGTCTGACACGTTGCCAAGTTCACTTTTCCTGGATAGCCTAGCTCACGCGAAAATGGCTATTGTAGAAAACCGGATAAATAAAAAGAAAAGGATATTATGATAAGGGAAACAGGTGCTGCACGAGTGAAATTCCCAGTTTGGAAGGTCAACAAAGAGGAAGCCTACACAAAGTGCAAGCAGATAGGCCTATTTGTTTTCCATAATTCAGTTAATTATTACATTAATTCAGGCATCTGCAGGCCATACAAAGTGTAAACCTGTGCGGGTAGTAATTTGAGTAGCCTACAAAATAAATGTAGCTTATTTTTGCAGCCTATATTTGATTCTGGGAATAGTTTGTTTAAGTTGTAATTAGGCCTAAACTATTTTATAATCTAAACCATATTGAATGTAAAGATATTGTTTTGTTAGGTTGGCTATAGGCTTTCATTAGGTAAGAAGGCTAATTAAAATCGGAATCATTTGCACACTCAGAATTGTACTTGGTAAAAAGGCCATTTTTGTGATTTCAGTAGCGCATCACATTGTGAAAATAAAAATATATAGTTCTTAATTCATGGCATGGTTTCCTTTTATCCAAATGTTGAATAGACATTAATTCATGCAGGGAAGGGGAATAGTAATAATAGCCTAATAGTATTCATTATAATAAAGCCTACTACTGTGAAGTCACAAATACAATTAATTAAAATTATGTCATTTGGCAGGTAAAGGACCGGCTCTCGAAAACAATCCTATGCGAGTGGGTCGGGTTGCGGAGAACAATCTGCCCTGATGGGTGGGGTTCCGAACTGATGTGGCCGGCATGAGGTGGGTGCGGCTCCAAAAAACTGACCTGTGCAGGACTCTACCCCCTACACACATAATTGTGGGATAGTTTGGGAAGGACTGGATAGGTGTAATAAATATGGTGTGAACTCCATTGAGCAAAGTGGAGCTATTCATATATTCATATCCAATATTTTATAATCTACATGAATTGCCTACGGAGTGTACTAGGGTTCATATTCGGAGTGTAGCATAATACTGACCAATCAAAATCTCCTTGTCGGATCTATCACTCACCTGAGTGGACACTGGATGGAGTGGTGGCTGCAGTAGTCCCACCTACTCCCACCATGGCAACTGAGATAGATAGGAGAGCTGTGATGAAGAGAGCCCTGGGGAGGGTGAGGGAAATCATTACCATATGTCTGCCTCGATCTCTACAATAACTCAGCTATTAATTATACAAATATTGATTTTGCACTCAGTCAGTTCTGTCAAACTTTGGAGGGGTTGAGGGAAAGAGACAAAATGATGGGACAAGGTCATAGTAAAGGCAGACGAGGGAGAGAGAGAGGAGTTGACGGGAAAGAGAGAGAGGAGAGACATGGAAGGAGACAGAAAGAGACACAGAGATGCAGGGAAGGAGACTAGATCAGGATTGTGAGAGAGAAAGGAAGAAATAAGTGGAGGGAAGGAGAGAGTAAAGAGAGAAGAGGCACAAAGGAGAGAAGAGGGATATCAAATGATGGTGATCTGCCACGCATGAAAGGACTGAGGTAGGTAATGACATGTGGTGGCTCCCCGGAAGCACATATGGGTGCCTCCACCTCCACATTGATCACCGTTTTTACTGCAACAGCACAGAGGGAGATAAACAAGAGGCTGCCTTCTGCCCAAAGTCTATGTGCCACACTATCACGGACTGAGGCACTAAAGAGAAATTGGCATGGCCTTGGCTTGGTCTGCCTATCCAGATACATTGGCACTGAACAGATGCTGAATTAAATACACATTGAGACACTTAGGGGCGTAATTCAATCAAACCCACTTTGCAGTATTTAGAGCATAGCTCTTGATTCCCATGGTGACATAAAATCACAGATTTTTCTATACTCTTAAAAAACGAAGTCCTATCTAGAACCTAAAAGTGTTCGTTGACTGTCCACCATAGGAAAAACCTTTTTGGTTCCAGGAAGAACCCCTTTGGGTTCCATGTTCAACTCTTTCCATAGAGGGTTCTACCTGAAACTCAAAAGGATTCTACCAGGAACCAAAAAGGGTTCTCCTCTGGGGACAGCCGAAGTACCCTTTTGCAACCTTTTTTCTAAAAGAGTACAGTAAATTGTACAACAACAACCAGGTAGACTACCCACACACTGTATAGATACAGTTGTCAGAAGAAAACGTGTGCATGCATGAGCATTAGTTTGTAGTTAAAGAAACTGTGGAGGTGGTTTTGATTGAATTCCAGACAGACACAGTGGCACGTGGAAGAGGAATTTTAGAAACACAGATAAAGATGAGAGGTCTCTATGACCATGGCACAAAACATGGTCAAATATAAACACAGATACACTGAATGTAACATTATTACTATTTTTTAAAGAACATTAAACTCACACAGATGTGTAATCTGAAAACAGATGTTAATCTTATTACTAGATTACATATTGGTTTTCTTACCCATGTAAGCAGTCTATGGACAAGGTAAGGAAACCAATATATAGGCCTAATTGTGAAATTTGGGTGAACCATCACTTTCAACTATCCCTTTATACTCACTTCAGTTAATTCTCAAAAGCAACATATGTTGACTTGTGTAAAATAATGTTAGGTTACTTCATTTGATGTACAATACAATTTTGGACACAACAGCATTTTAATTTTATGCTAGCCTACTTAGGCTAATTTAACTCAAAACCACTCTTCTGCTTATCTGAGTGTCACAAATGATTGCTTTTAGTATCCAATGAGTTTTTTTAGTTTTCTAATGAGTCACGAAATTACTTAAAAGGGGACATTCTAGGCTAATTCAGTTTGCATACCTTAATTGATTCTGCTTCCACAAAAAAGCACTCATTATGTGTTTGAAAGAAAATCTCATTATCCGCTATGATCGATATCACGCTCTTCCTGAGTCCTCTGGCAAACTCGGAAAACAACGAGACATGCGCCAATGTTTAAGCAGGTCGGATCGGAAGCTGATGGAGAAGAGGACGGTCTTTCTGTCAAAACTGACAAACTGTATGAAAATGCATAAATGAAAATGATTACAATAGATGTACAGAGATTTCTCTGCTTGCAGTGTATGGGGAAATCATTATTGCTTGAATTGTTTGGATTATAGGCTAAATGTGGATAAAAAGCAAGCTATAGGCTGCATGCAACTAGTACTGCAACAGTGCACAATGCGTAATAAACGCGTGAATAGGTTGAGGTGATACTTACATCTCCACAAGTCCACCGGTTCACTCTGTAGCGCTGAAGACGGCAACGGGAACGCTGACACCCCGGGCAGGGCAGAGTGGCTGTCGCAGGGTGAAGAGACTGTCTGACTCAGCTGCAGCCGGCTAACTAACGATCAGAGAGGAACACGGCGGACGTGCCAGTACCGGGTTTGTTTTACAGTACCATTCACCACTGGACCATAAATCATATGACAAACGACAACCACACGGTCTTGGGAATCCTTCCAATCAAAGCGACACAGTCGAGCACCCTCGAGATGCGGCTCAGTAGTAGACTAAAGTATATTACACATAAAACGTAGCCTGCCTGTCCCTATGACGAATGACTGCCAGCCGTCGTAAACTACTTAGAGGTTATGCAAATCTCAGTGAGCCCCCGTTCGATGTCCCAGGTGCCACTTGTAATTTACTTTAAATTGACACTCCTCGCATTTTTTTGCTGGATTTAGGAATAGATAAAGGCTCAAACAAAGTTAATATTTCAATAAGCTATTGGATAACTCAGACACCATTCTTTCTTATAGATTTCAACATAAACTGCGTTATTGGTTTATAGTTACAGGCTAAGTGCTACGACAACATATTTACATTTAAGGAAATAAATCATTCAATAATTTTAGATTTTTCTAAGTGCTCTGCTTATTGCCATGAAGAAGGAAGTGAATCTTGTACCGTAAAGTTCAACTCCTCCCTCCACGGAAAACCCAAGTTGCGAAATCTCCAATATAGGCGTTTTTTCGTGTATTGAGCAGTGACTGCAGTCTATGAGTATTTCTCAATTTTAGTTGCTGTTTCAGCCTTGTATCAGCAGGTAGAAGTCAATCTGCTACGGTTTTTACTAAAATGTATTCACAATAGATGAGTCTAAGTTAATACATTGCATTTAATAGGGGGAAGATCTGCCTCAAACTATTAATGTATAGAGCAATCTGTCATGGATAGGGATGTGTATTTTACCTTTTTTGACTGTACACGCATGATTAGAACAAGGGTGGCTGAAAGTGGAAAAAACATGTGCACATTTATCTTTATGCCAACAGTGAGCAACAATTTAATTTATCATAACCAATACAGATAACAAATCCTAATTGTTAAATTGATTCATAAACATTCAGTCAATAAAATAACGTTGTTATTCCGTCCTTAATGAGATCCCAAAACAACAACTGATCTGACATAATTGTTCTTTAAGTACCCATGGACCATTCCAACTGTTGTTTCATTGTTTCATTATCCAATATTGGATGTCACAGCACTACAAATTCTCTCTCTGTTATAACAAATGGAATTTTTTACTTCCATTTCTGCAGAGTGGGAGAAAGAGAATTTCTACAGGTATTTATGACCATCATAAAATGGCCAACTTTACCCCTCTCCTCTTCTGCAGGAGAGAGAGGGCGCTGTAGAGCAGACCCACTGTAACCTGATTCTTCAGATCTTCACAGGAGTCATGACAGTCCCACTCTGGTGGATTTAACTTGGAAGGATCCTGCAAGTTGCAACCCACCATAAGAATGAACCGTCCTGTTTTTTTATATTTTTTTTATTTTTTACCTTTATTTTACTAGGCAAGTCAGTTAAGAACAAATTCTTATTTACAATGACGGCCTAGGAACAGTGGGTTAACTGCCTGTTCAGGGGCAGAACAACAGATTTGTACCTTGTCAGCTCGGGGGTTTGAACTCGCAACCTTCCGGTTACTAGTCCAACGCTCTAACCACTAGGGCTACGCTGCCGCCCCGTGGATCAGCATAGCAGTACTCCCCCCGGTTTACCCTGGAAGGCTTTCTTACAGCTGCAAACCATCACAAGAATGGCCAGGGGATGTCCTGGTTGGTGATCACTGTTGCGGTCCCCCTCTGGTGGTTTACCCTGGTAGGCCTTCTGCCAATGGAGCAGTCCACCACCAGGATGGGCAGCGGATGTCCGGATTGGGATCGTTGTTACAGACACGTCGTCTGGTCGTCCAGGCTGGTGGACCTAGGCAGTAACTTAGGCAGGTGTTAACAACAACACACACACACTGACAGAATACATCATTAAATTTCTTCCCAAATGAGCAGCGTTGTGGCAATAAGTTATGGTTGTACTTCCACCGCGTTACTTAGAGGTACCCAGCGTCATGGCTTCATTGCTTCAGACCACCACAAGGGGAGTTAGAGCCCTCATTATGCATTTGGGTCCCAAGGTTTTTATATGATGTCCAATGACGAATTGGACACGAGTCACCCGTCCCTGGCTGAAGATGGCTGACAAAACATTATGGTGGAACCAAATGTAAGTAGTTATAACATCATAACGAGTCAAGCAACAAATATACAACAAATATACAATTGAGAGGATATGTTAGTTAATGTAGAGACAAACGTTTGTGCATATTTTTTTGTCATAAAGTTCATTTACGAAAATCGCTATTTATGTTTTAGGGACTCCTGAGAAAACCAGCAAACCAGGCTGTCCTCTTGTGAAACAATGGATGTAAAGACTCTAGCTAGCTAAAGCATTTAGAGGGCTATGTGTCTCACCACTTGGTTATTGCAAGGCTGAGCCCCAGTGATATCATGACTTGGCAACAACAGATAGTCCAGTAAAAATGGCTGTGTTTAACTGGTGTAAATCTGAACATTTGACCCCTTGATCAGCTCGCTCTCTGACAGAAAAAGCAAATAGCTTATTTTTTTCAAGATATTGAAACAATAACTGAGATATGACTGTTCAGTCTGAAGCAGCAGATGTCATTTTCAGGATGCGTCAATACAGCACAGAAAGCTTAACACCAGACTGGTAATTGTGGTTGTTCATTAGGTGATGGGAAATATGCAATGATAACGTTACCTGCACCATTTACACACTGCAAAGACTCCCTAACAATTTGTGACAGACATATTGTGTTCTTTCATCCTTCTGTAAAAAAAAGCTAACCATCACACTGTCATGAAATATGATAATATATCGACTATGAAACAAATATGACATGGTCTGCTTATGAGTTGCCATGAAAGAAAATTAGATTAATTCAACTTAAAATAGCGAGAACGGGCATTCGTAGCTGAATGCTTTTGGTTAGCTTGAGAATAACAATTGCATGATTTATCATTCTACGGTATGTATGTATATAAAATGTTATGAATGTTATGAACCGACACTGAATCATTGTCACATTCGTCGTAAGGAGGAGACCAAGGCGCAGCGTGATACGAATACATACTCTTTAATAAACGAAGAAACACTAAGCAAACATACAAAATAACAAAACGAACGTGACGGTATATAAACCGAATGCTGTCACAGGCAACTACACATAGACAATAACCAACGAAATACCGAATCAGAAACAAAGACAAACAGTTGCCTCTGATTGAGAACCAACCTAGGCAACCATAGACATAAAAACACCTAGACTGGATAACCCATAAACGTACAAAATCCCTAGACATGTCAAAAACACATATATCACCCTCGTCACACCTTGACCTAACCAAAATAATAAAGAAAACAAAGATAACTAAGATCAGGGTGTGACAGTACCCCCCCCCCCCCAAAGGTGCTGTCTCCCGGTCACAAACCTAAACATATATGGGAGGGTCTGGGTGGGCATCTAACTTTGGTGGCGGGCTTGGCTCCGGACGCCGCCCCCCTTCTTTACACTGAACCCTCCGCCCTTGTAGCACTGACCTGTGGATCTTCGCTGGAGGCTCATTACTGCGGATCATCGCTGGAGACCCCGGGCTGGGGACCGTCGCTGGAGACACCGGGCTGGGGACTGTCGCTGGAGATTCCGGACTGTGGCCCATCATTTGAGGTTGTGGACTGTGGCCCGTCGTTGGAGGTTCCGGTCTGTGAACTGTCGACGGAAGCTCTGGACTGGGTACTGTCGCCGGACGCTCTGGACTGGGTACTGTCGCCGGACGCTCTGAACTGGCGAGGTGCACTGTAGGCCTGGTGCGTGGTGCCCGCACTGGTGGTACCGGTCTGGGTACACGCACCTCAGGGCGAGTGCGAGGAGCAGGAACAGGGAGTACTGGACCCTGGAGGTGCACAGGAGGCCTGGTGTGTGGTGCCAGGAAATGGTGGTATCGGGCTGGGGACCATCGCTGGAGACCCCGGGCTGGGGACCGTCGCTGGAGATTCCGGACTGTGGCCCGTTGTTTGAGGTTCCGGTCTGTGAACTGTCGCCGGAAGCTCTGGACTGGGTACTGTCGCCGGACGCTCTGGACTGGGTACTGTCACCGGACGCTCTGGTCTGGGTACTGTCTCCGGACACTCTGGACTGGGTACTGTTGCCGGACAATCTGGACTGGCGAGGTGCACTGTAGGCCTGGTGCATGGTGCCGGCACTGGTGGTACCGGGCTGGGGACACGCACCTCAGGGAGTGTGCGGGGATGAGGCACAGGACGTATTGGACTGTGGAGGAGTACAGGAGGTCTGGAGTGTAGAGATGACACAACCCGTCCTGGCTGGATGTTTATTTTCGCCCTGCAAATGCAGGGCACTGGCACAGGACGCACTGGCTGTGCAGACTCACCGGAGACACAGTACACAGTATCCTGGTCCAAGGAGGTATACTGGAGACCAGGAGCGCTCAGCCGGCACCCTCCTTCCTGGCTGGATGCCCATTCTAACCCGGCCAATGCGAAGAGCTGGTATAGAATGCACCGGGCTAGAATAGCACACTGGAGACACCGTGTAAAATACTTGTTTGAGGAATTTTAATTATGGGATTTCTGTTTTTTTTTTTTTGGCGCCATGCAATTTCACTGGCTGTTGGCGAGGTGGCATGCTACCGTCCCACATATCGCAGAGAAGTTAAGCTAATATAGCTACTAAAACTTCTCTAATTGCCAGCCCATTATGTCTGGCTCAAGAAATGAATACTGACCGAGTCTACTCGCTCCTGAGGCACAAGTGACAGAAATAGCACGTTTAGCCCAATGCTTTATTTCTCAGAATAGCTAAACTGACCGGCCCATATGTATGGTCTGGCTCATAGCATTCGGTAATCGACACTACACTGACTATGTCAGAGAAACCATACAGAGGCAACCTCTATGTATTGTTCAAATGGCAACACAAACCATCAGCAATTCCGGTCTACAACTCTCATAATATAATCTGGGTCCATAATGTAATCTGCTTTTCAATTTCCTAGGCTGAATTCAACATGAAGACCTCATTCTATCTTAGATTCCTCGCACGGGGGCATCAATATGTCGTTAATGTATTTTATAAAATAATTACATACCACGTTCAATTATTACGCAATTAAATTAATCATATAACAATTAATTAAGTAGTAATCTGGGGAAAGAGAAGAAGAGTAGGAAACCGGAAGAAAGAGTGGAAGAAGAGACATACAGTTGAATAATACGCTCATCGTAAAAATGGATATTTAGCACCCCAACATGCGCTCATTCGGATTTAGAAATGCAATGTACATATTTAGGATTGTATGTCTTTGTTGTCTCTCTGTTGAAATCGCCGGTCCGTCTGGGGAGAGTAGTTCGACAGAAGTCTCTGGTTTGTCCCCAGAGATCGCAATGTCTTTCGTAGTTGTAGCTTCCTGGTTTCGGAGTGTCTGTGAGAACGGATCTTCCAGAGGAAGTGTTCGTTAGATCTTTCAAAGTATCACTCGGTGGTTCTCGGTTGAGTTTACTAGACTAAAGTACTTAAACAGCTGCAGACTATATGTTCCTGTGTAGTCTTCTTCTTCTTCGAGAGAGAGAGAGTTTCAGAGTTTCTAACCATTTTAACGTGCAGCCATTGTAACCTGATCCTTCAAATCTTCACAGGAGAGTCATGAAGGTGTGAAGCTCGGCATTCAACACCATAGTACCCTCCAAGCTCGTCATCAAGCTCGAGACTCTGGGTCTCGACCCCGCCCTGTGCAACTGGGTACTGGACTTCCTGACGGGCCGCCCCCAGGTGGTGAGGGTAGGCAACAACATCTCCACCCCGCTGATCCTCAACACTGGGGCCCCACAAGGGTGCGTTCTGAGCCCTCTCCTGTACTCCCTGTTCACCCACGACTGCGTGGCCACGCACGCCTCCAACTCAATCATCAAGTTTGCGGACGACACAACAGTGGTAGGCTTGATTACCAACAACGACGAGACGGCCTACAGGGAGGAGGTGAGGGCCCTCGGAGTGTGGTGTCAGAAAAATAACCTCACACTCAACATCAACAAAACTAAGGAGATGATTGTGGACTTCAGGAAACAGCAGAGGGAACTCCCCCCTATCCACATCGATGGAACAGTAGTGGAGAGGGTAGCTAGTTTTAAGTTCCTCGGCATACACATCACAGACAAACTGAATTGGTCCACTCACACTGACAGCGTCGTGAAGAAGGCGCAGCAGCGCCTATTCAACCTCAGGAGGCTGAAGAAATTCGGCTTGTCACCAAAAGCACTCACAAACTTCTACAGATGCACAATCGAGAGCATCCTGGCAGGCTGTATCACCGCCTGGTACGGCAACTGCTCCGCCCTCAACCGTAAGGCTCTCCAGAGGGTAGTGAGGACTGCACAACGCATCACCGGGGGCAAACTACCTGCCCTCCAAGACACCTACACCACCCGTTGTTACAGGAAGGCCATAAAGATCATCAAGGACATCAACCACCCGAACCACTGCCTGTTCACCCCGCTATCATCAAGAAGGCGAGGTCAGTACAGGTGCATCAAAGCTGGGACCGAGAGACTGAAAAACAGCTTCTATCTCAAGGCCATCAGACTGTTAAACAGCCACCACTAACATTGAGTGGCTGCTGCCGACACACTGACCCAACTCCAGCCATTTTAATAATGGGAATTGATGGGAAATTATGTAAATATATCACTAGCCACTTTAAACAATGCTACCTTATATAATGTTACTTACCCTACATTATTCATCTCATATGCATATGTATATACTGTACTCTACATCATCGACTGCATCCTTATGTAATACATGTATCACTAGCCACTTTAACTATGCCACTTTGTTTACTTTGTCTACACACTCATCTCATATGTATATACTGTACTCGATACCATCTACTGTATGCTGCTCTGTACCATCACTCATTCATATATCCTTATGTACATATTCCTTATCCCCTTACACTGTGTATAAGACAGTAGTTTTGGAATTGTTAGTTAGATTACTTGTTGGTTATCACTGCATTGTCGAAACTAGAAGCACAAGCATTTCGCTACACTCGCATTAACATCTGCTAACCATGTGTATGTGACAAATAAAATTTGATTTGATTTGATTTGATTGTTCAGACATCTGAGTATGTGGATCCAGAAAATGTAATGGAAGTCACACCCCCAGTAGCAGACTATGAGAGGGGAGTGTGTAGTGCACTGTATGGGTATAGTAATTTAAGAAGGTCATACAGTGTAGGAACGGTAAATGAGGGGTCCTGGCGGAGCAATGGGGGGGGGGGGCAAGCAGCAATGCAATGTCCATATAGTGTCCATATAACGTCGACCTCTATGGCATCCTCAGACCCGGAATGGCAAGCATGCTATTTACAGTTGCATGAGAAGTGGGACAGACAGGACCAGATACCTGGATGGAGAGGTTCAGGGCCAGAGTACCTAGACCCGGCAAGGTTGGCTCCTCCATATATACTTTCACCTCCCTCTTACCAAAAATTGGTTACTCTTGGACACCCTTCGGCTCCCCCTACAAAATAAGTAGGGATACATGGGACTCGGAAGGAAGAAAGTGGACCCGCCCAGAGTTACGGAACAAACACCCCAAGGTTTGACGGATCCCTTTAGGAATTAAAGGGGGGTCTTGCACCGAGGGTGTGGAGTATGTTTCTGGGTCAGATGAGTATAGGTGAATGAGTGGATGTGGAGTCGGAAGGGGAAGAAACACACAAAAAGCTAGACTCCGGTCCGGGGAGGACCCTGCCATGGTATGGGTCCCCGATTGAACGTACTGGTGATAGCGAAGTAGTAGGGACCTCTAACCGCGGAGTGTTCAAGAATACACAAGCCAGTAATAGTGCCTAGAACCTTATCTGGGGCAACCTGGAGGAAGATGGTTGAATATTTTGCCTCTATGATTACAGAACCCAGGGGGGAAATGGAAATGAGAAGGGGTGCACACCCGCAAGAGGCCGAGACCAGAGTGGGCCAGGGTCAGGCGGGGAAAATAGCAAAAGGGACAGAGAGGCAAAAAGAGATGGCTCAGCCCCTAAGCAAAATCCCACCAATGTGCCCCTGGAAATAAAGGGAAGCATAGTGTTTCCCTGACAACCCCAAATAAAGATCACTCATCTGCGGGGCACACACTCAGGCTATTACCAATGCCGCCAATGGTCACCTGAATCATCCAGGGGGTTTAGTGCAGGAATATAGCTATTGGTCGGTACCTTGATTAGAGGTAGAAGGACAAGCCCGGGTAGCAGTAAAGGACCAGTAAAGGTTAAAACATTGTAATCATTACTGGAGCAACCTGACCCAAAGCACCCCCCCCCCTCCCCCAGGAGAGGTTAGGAAATATGTGATACATGCAGTGAGACCAGAATGATGAGGATGGAGAGGAGGACCGATGAGGAAATCTGGGGTGTACGTTGGTGATTGCTGCTCCATCATTAGGGTTGCTACAAAGGCAACACAAGTATAAAAAGCAAAAACCCAAAAGAGCTACTAGAAAGCATGCAATTAATACCTATTGGGGGACGGTGATTGGGCCGGATGGTAGGGAATACTATGTCCCTACAACAGAATAGACTGTAGTTATCATCCCAGATCTTGGGTGGATAAGATGGATGAGGGAACTATGATGATGTGAATTTTGCCAATCACCCCTCCTCAAAGCATTTATTGTCAGCTCAGGGCCTCACTCTCCCCTTTAAAATGTCCATAATTTAAGTGGCACATGTTACAGGAGATTATGAGAAAGATTATAAAGGAGCTGAAAGCAGACACTAAAATAAGGAGGAGAGTTAGAATTTCAGAGGGAGATGACTCTAGCTCTGAGATGTTAAATAGTAACAGCACCCGGGGCCTCAGTTCTTCCTCCACAGGAAGTGCTAGCAGTTTAGATCAAAGCTCTGGCAAATCGCTACAGAAGCTGGGTTACCGCAACCACAAGCGTTACCCATGACAACCTTGCTTCAGTCTGATGTGTTGCAAGAACTGAAAATATTATTGGAAGTGTTGCCTAAAAGAGACAGTTGAAAAATATATAAACTACCTGTCTAGAGTTAAACATTTACTAGACACTTATGGCTTCTCTGAGGGGGCCCAATTATTGTGGGTACTTGAAGTCCTGTTAAAAACTAAAGATACACACATTAAACAGAGAATAATAACCAATAGTGGCTACTGCCATATAGCCTTAAAATGAGACTTAGGTAAGACTTAGGGATCTGTGAATGAAATGGTTATGAAGGAGTTAAAGGAAAGGAGATTGCCAATGAAGATGTACAGGCTTAAATAGCTCAGTTGCTAATGGATTTGCAACATTAAATAATACACAAGAAAGCACTTTGAAAGAAGGAGATAACTGGCAGGGTAATGAGGAAGTAGATGATATTGCTTAGGTGAGGAGTATAATAGTGGAAGGGGGAACGGTGGAAAACAACTCCTGAAGGGAGAGGTCCCTGAGGAGGCTAAGGGAAAGCTGATCTCTGGTGTCCATATGGGTTTAGAAAACCAAGGGATAAAATGAACTTGGGAAAAGCTGAAAGAAATGGGATACAGAGTAAAAGGTATTCAAAACTGAAAAACTGTGTGACGTCAAATGTATACTGAACAAAATTATAAACACAACATGCAACAATTTCAACAATTTTACTGAGTTGCAGTTCATATAAGGAAATCAGTTAATTGGAATAAATTCATTAGACCCCAATCTATAGATTTGACATGACTGGTTAGGGGCGTAGCCATGGGTGGGCATAGGCCCACACAGTTAGGAGCCAGGCCAACCCACTGGGGAACCAGACCCAGCCAGTTTTTACAGACAGAAATACTCTTCAGTTTCATCAGCTTTTCGGATGGCTGGTCTCAGATGATCCTGCAGGTGAAGGAGCCAGATGTGGAGGTCCTGGACTGGCGTGGTTACACATGGTCTGCGGTTGGAGGTGGCTTCTGGTAGAGAAATCAACATTCAATTCTCTGGCAACAGCTCCAGTGGACATTCCTGCAGTCAGCATGCCATTTGCACACCCCCTCAAAAATTGAGACATCTGTGCTCTTGTGTTATGTGACTAAACTGCACCTTTTAGTGTCATTTTATTATGTGATTAAGTAAATACCTAGAATAGGAAAAGCTGGCTAAATCAGCACTTCAAGGCAGATGCTATGACCAAACCTAAATCCCAATTACCATTACCTCTGGGGGCAGAGGATGTGAATTTGAAGGGATTAGTAAGAAGGGGACATAGTTACATATGGTCAGGAAGGGCCTAATCACTACTACAGCTAGGGAAGGACGGCATAACTAGCACAATATCTGAAGGTCTGAGGTGGTGCCAAGCTATTGCCAGCGAGTGTGCCACCTTACCTGGGACACCATTGCCAGTAGTCTGGAAGGGTCCTGGGACGGAAAGGCCAAGAAGGATACCGGGCGGGAATGATGTCCTGATCGACACTACACTGACTATGTCAGAGAAACAATACAGAGGCAACCTCTATGTATTGTTCCAATGGCAACACAAACAATCAGCAATTCCGGTCTACAACTCTCATAATATAATCTGGGTCCATAATGTAATCTGCTTTTCAATTTCATAGGCTGAATTCAACATGAAGACCTCATTCTATCTTAGATTCCTCGCACGGGGGCATCAATATGCCGTTAATGTATTTTATAAAATAATTACATACCATGTTCAATTATTACGCAATTAAATTAATCATATAACAATTAATTAAGTAGTAATCTGGGGCACCATGGGAAAATGTATTTAATGAGTTACTATAAAACAACTAAACTCTAAAGATATCTCTTACATCAGTCACAGTGAATTAATTAATTCTTATTTACCTTCAGTATCATTCTTAATGTCGCAAAACACTTGAAAATCTGTACAAATCCAAGCATAAATTATGAATCAGCGATATACAAATTGGCTTAATTATTTTTTAATAACTAACTAAATAATCACACAGAATTACATAAACACACAAACAGGATAGCTTACACATTAATTACTACACAATGCAATGAAAAGTCCCTAGTGGACTAACCTGATATGATGGCTTGTTACAAAAATTAAAATGGAGTGGCATGTAAGAAAGAGTGGAAGAAGAGACATACAGTTGAATAATACGCTCATCGTAAAAATGTATATTTAGCACCCCAACATGCGCTCATTCGGATTTAGAAATACAATGTACATATTTAGGATTGTATGTCTTTATTGTCTCTCTGTTGAAATCGCCGGTCCGTCTGGGTAGAGTAGTTCGACAGAAGTCTCTGGTTTGTCCCCAGAGATCGCAATGTCTTTCGTAGTCGTAGCTTCCTGGTTTGGGAGTGTCTGTGAGAACGGATCTTCCAGAGGAAGTGTTCGTTAGATCTTTCAAAGTATCACTTGGTGGTTCTCGGTTGAGTTTACTAGACTAAAGTACTTAAACAGCTGCAGACTGGATGTTCCTGTGTAGTCTTCTTCTTCGAGAGAGAGAGAGAGAGTTTCAGAGTTTCTAACCATTTCAACATGCAGCCATGGTCCACGTTTTTCTGGTCTCATAGAGTCTGAACATTCGTGACGTCCGGTTCAACACCCGTCCGCCTGCTTGGTCTAATGTAAATTTCGTTAGGAGGGGTTTTATGCACTCTGGCAAAAGGGGGCATTCCATGACGCCAACATAATGCTCACATGGGTGTGGTCACTGACAGGGTAGAACTTTTATATGAAAAACAATTCTCATTTAGAAGGCTAACATCATATTTAATCTTCTCACAAATATTTTAACATTTAATCCTATAAATTCCACAACATTATCCAATCTTGGATGTCACAGTACTGCAAAATCTCTCTCTGTTGTATAACAAAGGGATTTATAACTTCCATTTCTGCAGAGTGGGAGAGAGAGAGATAGTTCCTGCAGGTACCTTCTCCACCTATGAGGGAGAGAGAGGGAGCCGTAGAGCAAACCCACCTTAACCTGATCCTTCAAATCTTCACATGAGAGTCATGAAGGTGTGAAGCTTGGCATTCAACACCATCGTACCCTCCAAGCTCATCATCAAGCTCGAGACCCTGGGTCTCGACCCCGCCCTGTGCAACTGGGTACTGGACTTCCTGGCAGGCCGCCTCCAGGTGGTGAGGGTAGGCAACATCATCTCCACGCCGCTGATCCTCAACACTGGGGCCCCACAAGGGTGCGTTCTGAGCCCTCTCCTGTTCACCCACGACTGCGTGGCCACGCATGCCTCCAACTCAATCATCAAGTTTGCAGACGACAGAACAGTGGTAGGCTTGATTACCAACAACGACAAGACGGCTTACAGGGAGGAGGTGAGGGCCCTCGGAGTGTGGTGTCAGGAAAATAACCTCACACTCAACGTCAACAAAACTAAGGAGATGATTATGGACTTCAGGAAACAGCAGAGGGAACACCCCCCTATCCACATCGATGGAACAGTAGTGGAGAGGGTAGTAAGTTTTAAGTTCCTCGGCATACACATCACAGACAAACTGAATTGGTCCATTCACACAGACAGCATCGTGAAGAAGGCGCAGCAGCGCCTCTTCAACCTCAGGCTGAAGAAATTCGGCCTGTCACCAAAAGCACTCACAAACTTCTACAGATGCACAATCGAGAGCATCCTGTCGCGCTGTATCACCGCCTGGTACAGCAACTGCTCCGCCCACAACCGTAAGGCTCTCCAGAGGGTAGTGAGGTCTAGACAACGCATCATCGGGGGCAAACTACCTGCCCTCCAGGACACCTACACCACCCGATGTCACAGGAAGGCCATAAAGATCATCAAGGACAAAAACCACCTGAGCCACTGCCTGTTCACCCCGCTATCATCCAGAAGACAAGGTCAATACAGGTGCATCAAAGCTGGGACCGAGAGACTAAAAAACAGCTTCTATCTCAAGGCCATCAGACTGTTAAACAGCCACCACTAACATTGAGTGGCTGCTGCCGACACACTGACTCATCTCCAGCCACTTTAATAATGGGAATTGATGGGAAATGATGTAAAATGTATCACTAGCCACTTTAAACAATGCTACCTAATATAATGTTTACATACCCTACATTATTCATTTCATATGTATACGTATATACTGTACTCTATCATCTACTGCATCTTTATGTAATACATGTATCACTAGCCACTTTAACTATGCCACTTTGTTTACATACTCATCTCATATGTATATACTGCACTCAATACCATCTAATGTATCTTGCCTATGCCGCTCTGTACCATCACTCATTCATATATCTTTATGTACATATTCTTTATCCCCTTACACTTGTGTCTATAAGGCAGTAGTTTTGGAATTATTAGCTAGATTACTCGTTGGTTATTACTGCAAAGCACAAGCATTTCGCTACACTCGCATTAACATCTGCTAACCATGTGTATGTGACAAATAAAATTTGATTTGATTTGATTACACCGGGTCTCAGTGCACTGGACCGAGCTGGAAGATAAAGTGACCTGGATTAAAAAGGAAAGGGAACAACAAAGGCTGTACTCAGAGTGGTGTGTTCAGTATTTTAAAGGGGACAAGGGCATGCCTTTATGGGAAAAGGAGTGTATAGAAGCAGCGAATCAAGGCAAACATACCCCGTTCTAGTCTGTTCTAGGGTAACTTAAACTTGACATGCTCCAGAACAGAGAAATTGATTAATGTAAAACAGACCCAGAGTGAACCTCTTAAAGGAAAATCACAAGGCCATAGGCAGACTACGGTAGACCCAGCTATATATAAATATTATGAGAATTGTGTTGACGCAATATTGAACATGGATAAAGGACTGCGGGTGGACAGACAACCATGCACCCCAGAGGGGTGTTGGGCCCCATTTACTGTAACAGTTACCCTTTGGGTGGTGGTAATTGTCCGGGATATCGCAGTATAGTGGGGGTAGGCATAGATAGTGAGATTAATAAAACCCTACCCTGGATGTGGAAAAGACCTGTAACTGTATATCTACTTGATCCAAGCACACCCATAGAAGAATGGTAGAAAGTGAAAGAGAAATGTGGGTACAACGCCAGCCTAGTCCTGGGGACATTGAGGGGGTTACTAAAACACATTTCAGAGAATTGGATCGATGTGTGAGTAAGACGATGGAGGGAAGGGACTTCACCCGTCCTGTCTCAGCCTCCAGTATTTATGCTGCAGTAGTTTATGTGTTAGGGGGCTAGGGTCAGTCTGTTATATCTGAAGTATTTCTCCTGTCTTATCTGGTGTCCTGTGTGAATTTAAGTATGCTCTCTCTAATTCTCTCTCTTTCTCTCTCTCTCGGAGGACCTGAGCCCTAGGACCATGCCTCAGGACTACCTGGCCTGATGACACCTTGCTCTCCCCAGTCCATCAGGCTGTGTTGCTGCTCCAGTTTCAATTGTTCTGCCTGCGGCTATGGAACACTGACCTGTTCACCGGACGTGCTACCAGAGATACTCTAAATGATCGGCTATGAAAAGCCAACTGACATTTACTCCTGAGGGGCTTGACCTGTTGCACCCTCGACAACCACCGTGATTATTAATATTTGACCCTGCTGGTCATCTATGAACATTTGAACAGCTTGGCCATGTTATGTTATAATCTCCACCTGGCACAGCCAGAAGAATACTGCCCCCCCCTCCCCATAGCCTGGTTCCTCTCTAGGTTTCTTCCTAGGTTCTGGCCTTTCTAGGGAGATTTTCCTAGCCACCGTGCTTCTACACCTGCATTGCTTGCTGTTTGGGGTTTTAGGCTGGGTTCCTGGCCAGGTTTTTCTTTGGATTTTCTCCTACCATATCTATTGAGTTATATTCTCCTACAATATTGAAGTGTTTTCTTTCCAATGGTATCAATTATATGCACATCCTGGCCTCAGGGCCTGAGCTACAGGCAGTTTACTTTGGGCACGTCATTCAGGCGGAAATTGAGAAAAAGTGCCTAGCCCTATGAAGTTACCATGTAAAGGATTGGTGTCCCGACCTCGGGGCGGTTGAGCTAACATAGGCTCATGCGATTAGCATGAGGTTGTAAGTAACAAGAACATTTCCCAGGACATAGACATATCTGATATTGGAAGAAAGATACAATTATTGTTAATCTGACTGCACTGTCCAATTTACAGTAGCTATTACAGTGAAAGAATACCATGCTATTTTTTGTGGAGAGTGCACAGTTATGAACTTGAAAATGCCTTAATAAACCAATTAGGCACATTAGGGCAGTCTTGAAACAACATCTTGAACATAAATGCAATGGTCCATTGGATCAGTCTAAAACTTTGCACATACACTGCTGCCATCTAGTGGCCAAAATCTAAGTTGTGTCTGGGCTGGAATAATACATTAAGGCCTTTCTCTTGCATTTCAAATATGATGGTACAAAAAAAGGCACATTTTTGTTATTAAAGGGTGGATCCTTTTGACCAACAATGCAGTTCAAGAAATAGAGTTAAGAACATATTTACTAAATAAACTAAAGTAAAAAATTCAATAAAAAGTTACACAATAAAATAACAATAAAGAGGCTATATACAGGGGTACCGGTACCGAGTCAATATGCGGGGGAACAGGTTAGTCGAGGTAATTTGTACATATAGGCAGGGTTAAAGTGACGAAGCATAGATAATAAACAGCGAGTAACAGCAGTGTAAAAACTAATGTTGGGGATGGTCAATATAAATACATTTACATTACATTTACATCATTTAGCAGACGCTCTAATCCAGAGCGACTTACAAATTGGTGCATTCACCTTATGACATCCAGTGGAACAGTCACTTTACAATAGTGCATCTAAATCTTAAAGGGGGGGGGGTGAGAGGGATTACTTATCCTATCCTAGGTATTCCTTAAAGAGGTGGGGTTTCAGGTGTCTCCGGAAGGTGGTGATTGACTCCGCTGTCCTGGCGTCGTGAGGGAGTTTGTTCCACCATTGGGGGGGCCAGAGCAGCGAAGAGTTTTGACTGGGCTGAGCGGGAGCTGTACTTCCTCAGTGGTAGGGAGGCGAGCAGGCCAGAGGTGGATGAACGCAGTGCCCTTGTTTGGGTGTAGGGCCTGATCAGAGCCTGGAGGTACTGAGGTGCCGTTCCCCTCACAGCTCCGTAGGCAAGCACCATGGTCTTGTAGCGGATGCGAGCTTCAACTGGAAGCCAGTGGAGAGAACGGAGGAGCGGGGTGACGTGAGAGAACTTGGGAAGGTTGAACACCAGACGGGCTGCGGCGTTCTGGATGAGTTGAAGGGGTTTAATGGCACAGGCAGGGAGCCCAGCCAACAGCGAGTTGCAGTAGTCCAGACGGGAGATGACAAGTGCCTGGATTAGGACCTGCGCCGCTTCCTGTGTGAGGCAGGGTCGTACTCTGCGGATGTTGTAGAGCATGAACCTACAGGAACGGGCCACCGCCTTGATGTTGGTTGAGAACGACAGGGTGTTGTCCAGGATCACGCCAAGGTTTTTAGCGCTCTGGGAGGAGGACACAATGGAGTTGTCAACCGTGATGGCGAGATCATGGAACGGGCAGTCCTTCCCCGGGAGGAAGAGCAGCTCCGTCTTGCCGAGGTTCAGCTTGAGGTGGTGATCCGTCATCCACACTGATATGTCTGCCAGACATGCAGAGATGCGATTCGCCACCTGGTCATCAGAAGGGGGAAAGGAGAATATTAATTGTGTGTCGTCTGCATAGCAATGATAGGAGAGACCATGTGAGGTTATGACAGAGCCAAGTGACTTGGTGTATAGCGAGAATAGGAGAGGGCCTAGAACAGAGCCCTGGGGGACACCAGTGGTGAGAGCGCGTGGTGAGGAGACAGATTCTCGCCACGCCACCTGGTAGGAGCGACCTGTCAGGTAGGACGCAATCCAAGCGTGGGCCTCGCCGGAGATGCCCAACTCGGAGAGGGTGGAGAGGAGGATCTGATGGAAAATGTAGAGAGGAGGGAGTGAAAGGATGCCAGGTCCGCAGGGAGGCGAGTTTTCCTCCATTTCCGCTCGGCTGCCCGGAGCCCTGTTCTGTGAGCTCGCAATGAGTCGTCGAGCCACGGAGCGGGAGGGGAGGACCGAGCCGGCCTGGAGGATAGGGGACATAGAGAGTCAAAGGATGCAGAGAGGGAGGAGAGGAGGGTTGAGGAGGCAGAATCAGGAGATAGGTCGGAGAAGGTTTGAGCAGAGGGAAGAGATGATAGGATGGAAGAGGAGAGAGTAGCGGGGGAGAGAGAGCGAAGGTTGGGACGGCGCGATACCATCCGAGTAGGGGCAGTGTGGGAGGTGTTGGATGAGAGCGAGAGGGAAAAGGATACAAGGTAGTGGTCGGACACTTGGAGGGGAGTTGCAATGAGGTTAGTGGAAGAACAGCATCTAGTAAAGATGAGGTCGAGCGTATTGCCTGCCTTGTGAGTAGGGGGGAAGGTGAGAGGGTGAGGTCAAAAGAGGAGAGGAGTGGAAAGAAGGAGGCAGAGAGGAATGAGTCAAAGGTAGACGTGGGGAGGTTAAACTCGCCCAGAACTGTGAGAGGTGAGCCGTCCTCAGGAAAGGAGCTTATCAAGGCATCAAGCTCATTGATGAACTCTCCGAGGGAACCTGGAGGGCGATAAATGATAAGGATGTTAAGCTTGAAAGGGCTGGTAACTGTGACAGCATGGAATTCAAAGGAGGCGATAGACAGATGGGTAAGGGGAGAAAGAGAGAATGACCACTTGGGAGAGATGAGGATCCCGGTGCCACCACCCCGCTGACCAGAAGCTCTCGGGGTGTGCGAGAACACGTGGGCGGACGAAGAGCATGTACAAGAGCTTAGTTTTTTTTAAAGGACTAAGTACTGTTATTCAAGCACATTAGAGTTCTAAAAGAGAGAATAGTTTATTTTGGGGACTTATATAGTGGGGAGGAATTGTAGTGTAGTGTTTAAAGAATGGATAGAATAAGAACTCTGTGTTAGCCATCGATTGAACTTGGAGCCTTAAATTAATTATGTTGTACAGTACAAGTCAAAAGTTTGGACACACCAACTCATTCAAGGGTTTTTCATTATTTTTACTATTTTCTACATTGTAGCAAAGACATCAAAACTATGAAATAACACATATGGAATCATGTAGTTACCAAAAAGGTGTTAAACAGTTCAAAATATATTTTATATTTGAGATTCTTCAAAGTAGCCTCCCTTCGCCTTGATGACAGATTTGTACTGTTGGCATTCTCTCAACCAGCATTTCAATTAACAGGTGTGCCTTGTTAAAGTGAATTTGTGGATATTCTTTCCTTAATGCGTTTGAGCCAATCAATTGTTTTGTAAAAAGATAGGGGTGGTATACAGAAGATAGCCTTATTTGGTAAAAGTCCATATTATGTTCAGAACAGCTCAAATAAGAAAAGAGAAATGACAGTCAATCATTACTTTAAGACATGAAAGGTAGTCACTATGGAAAATTAAGAACTTTGAAAGTTTCTTGAAGTACAGTCGCAAAAACCATCAAGCGCGATGCTGAAACTGGCTCTCATGAGGACCGCCATAGTAGAGGAAGACCCAGCGTTACTTCTGCTGCAGAGGATAAGTTCATTAGAGTTGCCAGCCTCAAAATTGCAGCCCAAATAAATGCTTCACAGATTTTAAGTAACAGACACATCTCAGCATCAACTGTTCAGAGACTGCGTGATTCAGGCCCTCCTGGTAGAATCGCTGCAAAGAAACCACTACTAAAGGACACCAATAAGAAAACGAAGAGACATGCTTGGGCCAAGAAACATGAGCGGCAGGTATCCTAGTGGTTAGAGTGTTGGATTAGTAGCTGAAATGTTGCAATTTCAAATCCCTGAGCTGACAAGGTTAAAAAAAATCAGTGGTTCTGCCCTGAACTACTGTTTCTAGGCCATCATTGAAAATAAGAACTTGTTCTTAACTGACTTGCATTGTTAAATAAAGGTAATAAATGAGCAATTGCTTTAGACTGGTGGAAATCTGTCCTTTGGTCTGATGAGTCCAAATTTGAGATTTTTGGTTCCAACTGCCATGACTTTGTGAGATGCAGAGAAGGTGAACGCATGATCTCCGCATGTGTAGTTCCCACCGTGAAGCATGGAGGAGGTGGTGTGATGGTGTGGCAGTGCTTTGCTGGTGACACTGTAGGTGATTTATTTAGAACTCAAGGCACACTTAACCAGCATGGCTACCACAGCATTCTGCAGCGATATGCCATCCCATCTGGTTTTTGCTTAGTGGGACTATTATTTGTTTTTCAACAGGACAATGACCCAACACACACAGGCTGTGTAAGGGCTATTTGACCAAGAAGGAGAGTGATGGAGTGCTGCATCACACGACCTGGCCTCCACAATCACCAGACCTCAACCCAATTGAGATGTTTTGGGATGAGTTGGACCACAGTGTAAAGGAAAAGCAGCCAACATGTAACGGTTTTCTTGAGTTGAAGGAGAGGCGGACCAAAATGCAGTGTGGTTGTTATTCATGGTTCTTTAATAAAGAAACTATACATGAATAGACTAACAAAACAAGAAATGTGAAAAACCAAAACAGCCCTATCTGATGCAAACACAGAGACAGGAACAACCACCCACAAAACCCAACACCAAACAGGCTACCTAAATATGGTTCCCAGTCAGAGACAATGACTAACACCTGCCTCTGATTGAGAACCATATCAGGCCAAACATAGAAATAGACAAACTAGACATGTAACATAGAATGCCCACTCAGATCACACCCTGACCAAACAAAACATAGAAACATACAAAGCAAACTATGGTCAGGGTGTGACACAACAAGTGCTCAGCATATGTGGGAACTCCTTTAAGACTATTGGATAAGCATTCCAGGTGAAGCTGGTAGAGAGAATGCCAAGATTGTGCAAAGCTGTCATGAAGGAAAAGGGTGGCTACTTTGAAGAATCTCAAATACAAAATATATTTCAATTTCTTTTAACACTTATTTGGTTACTACATGATTCCGTATGTGTTATTTCCTAGTTTTGATGGCTTCAATATTATTCTACAATGTAGAAAATAGTAAAAATAAAGAAAAACTGTTGAATGAGTATGTGTGTCCAGACTTTTGACTGATATTGTATATCTCAAGCTTTTGACTGAACTCATTGAAATGTTACTCCTGTTTACCATTTGTTTATTTTTGTTGTAAAACTTCATCACCGCAGCTATGAGTAGAAGATCCGAGGAGATCTCTCTTCCAATAATCTCCTCACTTCTCGCTGACATTTTGCGAAGGTGAGGAAAGATAAGGTGAGGAGAGGACGTAGGGAATTAATCAAAGTACTCACCCTCAGACTGCACTGCAGCTTTCCAAATGCACCATCCAACCACAACCAGCAGGTGGTGAGCAATGCCTGTCATGAGAAACCAACACAGGCTCTCTCCAATTCTCAGATAATGGAAATACCACCCACATTTTTTTATTTTTTTGTGGCTTCAATTCAAATTGACTCAAAACCTGACCACCACAAGGATGTGATCGGCATCCTGCCAGGGTATGAAATCTAGTCAGATCTTAGATCTGTTTGTGCTATAACTTGGCTATATAGCACGAACAGATTTGGGTCCAGGCTATATTAAACCAGGGAGCTCATGTTATCAGATTTGTGTTCTGTATACAGCAGTTAAGCTTCAGGATATCAATTTAGGATTTAATTTCCTTATGCTCAGGCTTACAGGAGGAGCTACTGTGTTCAAGTGCAAGGGAATGTCATTGGGTGTGTGACGGGCTCTCTATATCAGTTCAAGAGTCAATCGTCAGAGTACAACTACCTCTTTTTCTCAGAGTCAGTAGAAAATGATGCTCCTGCTTGGCTCTAGTTTAGCAAGTGGGCACAGGGTCGAATAGTGTGCCTGTCTACAAGCAGTTTCCTATGACTCTTTTAATACATGTCCTTTGCTAGACTCTGGTATCCAATGGCAGGGGGCAGGGGCTGTGCTGAGTTTACATTGCTGGTCGGTTATAAACCTTTTGAAACAAGGCACAGTGAGAACAGCCACGGTCAAGTAAAAGCACAGAAGAGTTTTCGGTTATGTGGAAATCTGTCGCTACTACTAGATAAATGCTTTCTGTTTTGGAATAGGGGCAAGTATAGGCTATCATTATCAAAGTGTAGTTAGAAAATGGTTTATTATGACATAATAGAAATTGATTTTGCAAAAAAAAGTGTCAGTAACTGTTACTTTACTACGTTCCTTTGAAAGAAGTAATGCACATAGAACAATATTTCCATCTACCAGATTTAGCAAACGTTGTTGGGACAAGGTTTGTCTCTGAGGGAGGTTTTCTATTTCACAATACAATGGCTCTTTAGGATGTCATCACATAATGCAAGCTGGCAAATCAACCCTCTTACTCCAGGCATTTATACAAATGTATTGCACTTTTCATTTCAAACATATCTCTACTTTTGGCACGTTTATTGACACGGATTGTTCAGGGAAATCACATTTAAATATTTGTATTTTCCTTTCTGTTGCTGTAGCTGAGTTTTTCATTCTGCCATTTGTGTCTTTAGACTTGATAGCCCTCCTGAAAATATTTTAGCTTACTGTAAGTAGACTGTAAGTTACAGTACATACAAGTAATTTGGCCAGGAGTTTTTTCTGGCTATGTGATCGAAGCAGGAAAAACTCGGTCAGGTCTTATCAGGAAAAACTCCTGGCCTATTTCATTGCCTATTGTGAATCACATAGCCTGATTACACAAGATGTTTATGTGTATCAAATAATATTCCGTGGAACTTTTTTTATTTTGGTGATTGTCATGCTAACGTTAGCCGTAACCCAAATTGACCCATTGTCAAGCCCCGCCCCAGAATTTTGGGCATTTGGTTGAATTGCTGAACAACCGATCGCTCCAGTGCATAGCAGTTGTCACTAACCAAGCTGAAGTCTGACGCCTAGGGCAAGCTCTCGTTTCCAAATGCATGGAAGCCTATGAGGCCTATGGCAACTAGAAAATTATATTTCCTGAAGAAAATGTGTTGTGCTTGATCCTCTTTAAGTGTTTTTCATGGTAATTAAAGAAGTTGTACCATTAGTGGTAGTGACGGCAATAATGGTAGTAGTAATAGGGTTTTCATAGGCTAGGTGTTAGTTATAGTGACCTATAGGGTGGTTTGTAGGTGTGGAGTTATACAGAGTTATAGCGGGCTAGTAGTAATGGTAGTGATAGTAGTGGTGACTGTGGCAGTAGTAGTAGTAACTTCAATAGTAGTGGTATTAGTAGTGACTATTGTAATTTGAAGCATAAAGCTTTATTGACGCAATCTAAGATGAGTCAGTCTGTACCAGAGCTAGTTAATGCAGACCAGTGCTAGACCAATGCTAGCTACGCCCTGGAGTAGAGCTGGACCATTATCAGCTAACTACTAGTGCAGACCAGAGACAGTTAGCTACAGTACTAGCTACGCCCTGGACCTGAGCTGGACTAGAGATAGTGTGGTCCAGTGCTAGACCACAGCAAGTGCGAATGAGAGCTAGACGGGGGATTTAGGTGAGGAAGAGGATTGTTTAAGCTACAAATGCCAGGACAGAGAAGAGCTTGGACTAGGCTGAGCAGGAGATGCCCTCCTATAGGGGTGAGAGTGCCAAGAGACCTGAGGTGGCAGAATTCAGTGCTCGGGTTGGGGTGTAGGGTTTGAGAATATCCTGAAGGTAAGGAGGGGCAGTTCATCTTGCTGTTCCGTAGGTAAGCACCAATGGTCTTGTAGTGGATGCGAACTTTGATTGGAAGCCAGTGAAGCATGCGGAGGAGATGGGTGAGATGAGAGAACTTGGGAAGGTGGGCTGCAGCATTCTGGATAGGTTTCAGGGGTTTGATGACACAAGTGGGGAACCCAGCCAACAGAGAGTTGCATTATAGTCCAGACGGGAGAGGACAAGTGCCTGGTTTAGGATCTGCGCCGCTTCCTGTGTGAGGTAGGGTCGTACTCTACGGATGTTGTAGAGCATGAACCTGCAGGAGTGAGTCACGGCTTTGATGTTTGCAGAGAATGACAGGGTGTTGTCCAGGGTGTTGTCCAACCACCCTAAGCAGACAGCCAAGACAACACAGGAGTGGCTTCGGGACAACCTCTGAATATCCTTGAGTGGCCCAGCCAGAGCCCAGACTTGAACCCTATCTAACATCTCTGGAGAGACCTGTTAATAGCTGTGCAGCAACACTACCCATCCAACCTGACAGAACTTGAGAGGACCTGCAGAGAAGAATGGGAGAAACTATAGGTGCCAAACCTGTAGCGTCATACCCAAGATATGTCAGACTGTAATCGCTGCCAAAGGTGCTTCAACAAGATACTGAGTAAAGGGCCAGAATACTTATTTAAATGTGATGTTTCAGTTTTTTTAATGAAATAGCAAACATTTCTAAACCTGTTTTTGTTTTGTCATTATGGGGTATTGTGTGTAGATTTATGGGGGAGAAAAACTATTTAGTCAATTTTAGAATAAGGCTGTTACGTAACAAAATGTGGAAAGAGTCAAGGGGTCTGAATACTTTCTGAATGCACAGAGCACTCAGAAAAGATACACTGATTACCAAAACAAGTAAAAAATTACCCTTCCCTTTAATTCTGGTTGATCTGCAAATTATGAGCAGTCAGCAGTTCACACATCAAGTAGGCCACTGGGAAGACAAGCACCACAGCTAGTGCAGTTAGTGTAGAGCAAAGCTAGCTAGCTACTAGACCTAGTTAGCACGGCCTAGAGCAAGACAGATGATAGTTTGGACCAGAGCTAACTAGCTATTAACTACTCCCTGGACCAGCTATGCTCCGGAACACATCTAGTTGGTGCGGGCCAGAGAAAGACCAGAGCTGTGGTCCGGGGCATAGCTAGTAGCTAGCTAGCACCGGTCCGCTCTTGCTCTAGTATAGCTCTGGTCCACACTATCTAGGTGGCAGTGAATAAGAAAAAGAATGAACAGTTTCTACAGTCGTGCTTGGCTTTCAACACGCTCACCTAATAAATTGTTTAAATGGCTTAATTGTTGAACAGTGCACCAGAGGTACTTGCAACTGTAATTCCTGAAATGCAGAGTCTGTTACATTGTTTGCTCGCTGGTGAGCTAGCTCTCATTGACCACCATTGAAAATGCTGGTAACACTAGCTAGGTAGCCAGTTAATATAACTAAGACAGTCTACCACAACATACCTAAAAGTCTCCTGATTAGCAAGGTGTAGTCTGTGTTAACTTTCATTGTATATTAAAAACACAGTTTGGGATCATTGTGAGAGGTTTTCTCCATTGGTTTAAATGGAGAATTGAGCTTGGCCTGAATAGCAACAGTAGGAGGTCTGGGCTAGACAATGGGTCAATTGGGACTCCATAGGGAACATTAACTAACGTTGTAGGAACATTCACTGTTTGCTATGACAGTAGCAAGACATGGAGAGTGTGAAGAAATTGGTGTTATCAGTTTTAATAGCTCCCTAAAACTTCTTAGTTAGTTCTTAACCTACCTCATTTGCACACACTGTATTTTGACTTTTTCAATTGTATTATTGGCTGTATGTTTGTTTATTCCATGTGTAACTCTGTGTTGTTGTTTGTGTCACACTGCTTTGCTTTATCTTGGCCAGGTCGCAGATGTAAATGAGAACTTGTTCTCAACTAGCCTACCTGGTTAAATAAAGGTGAAATAAAAAAATAAATTAGTGTCAATCTGTTTATAATTGTCGTTTTGACGTGGAGTATTGTTTTATCTGTCACCCAGTGTGAAGAAGAGCTGTATTTGTATTGGCCTTCATACATCTTTCATAACCATCTACTGCTCTTAAGACAGCAAGACATTGAAGACACAGGGCCCTGAAGTGTATTTTTGAAGAATGTTTTATTTATCTCTATACTGTACCGGAGTGGTTGTGCTCACCCCTTTTTAAGTAGGTCTGGGAGAATATAAAACATTCCACAGACTTGGACTGTGTATGTGTGCCATTCAGAGGGTGAATGGACAAGACAAAATATTTAAGTGCTTTTAAACTGGGTATGGTAGTAGATCCCAGGCACAACGGTTTGAGGGTGTCAAGAACTGTGACGCTGTTGGGTTTTTCATGCTCAACAGTTTCCCGTGTGTGTGAAGAATGTTCCACCACCTAAAGGACAACCAGCCAACTTGGCACAACTGTGGGAAGAATTGGAGTCAACATGGTCCAGCATCCCTGTGGAATGTTTTCAACACCTTGTAGAGTCCATTCACTGGCGAATTGAGGCTGGTCCGAGGGCAAAAGGGGGAGCAACTCAATATTAGGAATGTGTTCCTAATGTTTTGTACACTCAGAGTACGACTAGTACACTCTTAGAAAAAAAGGTGCTATCTAGAACCTGAAAGGTTTCTTCGGCAATCCCCATTGGAGAACTCTTTGAAGGTAGAGCCCTTTTGGTTCCAAAAGCCCACAGAGGGTTCTACATGGATCCCCCAAAAAGTTTTACTTGGAACCAAAAGGGGTTCTCCTATGGGGACAGCTGTAGAACCCTTTTGGAATCGTTTTTTGTGAGAGTGTACAGTACCAGTCAGAAGTTAAAATACACATACTCATTCCAGGGTCTTTCTTTACTTTTACTATTTTCTACATTGTAGATTAATAGTAAAGACATCAAAACTAGGCAATAACACATATTGAATTATTAGTACCTAAATTAATCTCCAAAAAAGTCTTAATCAAATCAAAATATATTTTAGATTCTTCAAAGTAGCCACCCGTTGCCTTGATGACAGCTTTGCACACTCCATTATAAACTCAGCAAATAAAGAAACATTCCTTTTTTCAGGACCCTGTCTTTCAAAGATAATTCGTAAAAATCCAAATAACTTTGTTATTGTAAAGGGGTTAAACACTGTTTCCCATGCTTGTTCAATGAACCATAAACAATTAATGAACATGCACCTGTGGAACAGTCATTAAGACACCAACAGCTTACAGGCGGTAGGCAATTAAGATCACAGTTATGAAAACTTAGGACACTAAAGAGGCCTTTCTACTGATTCTGAAAAACACAAAAAGAAATATGCCCAGGGTCCCTGCTCATCTGCGTGAACGTGCCTTTGGCATGCTGCAAGGATGCATGAAGACTGAGGATGTGGCAAGGGCAATAAATTGCAATGTCTGTACTGTGAGACGCTTAAGACAGCGCACAGGGAGACAGGATGGACAGCTGATCGTCTTTGCAGTGGCAGACCACGTGTAACAACACCTGCACAGGATAGGTACATCCGAACATCACACCTGCGGGACAGGTACAGGATGGCAACAACAACTGCCCGAGTTACACCAGGAACGCACAATCCCTCCATCTGTGCTCAGACTGTCCTCAATAGGCTGAGAGGCTGGTCTGAGGGCTTGTAGGTCTGTTGTAAGGCAGGTCTGTAGGTCTGTTGTAAACGTCACCTATGAGCACAAACCCACCGTTGCTGGACCAGACAGGACTGGCAAGAAGTGCTCTTCACTGACGAGTCACGGTTTTGTCTCACCAGGGGTGAAGGTCGATTCGTGTTTATCGTCGAAGGAATGAGCGTTACACCGAGGCCTGTACTCTGGAGTGGGCTCGATTTGGAGGCGTAGGGTACGTCATGGTCTGGGGTGGTGTGTCACAGCATCATCGAGCTGAGCTTTTTGCCATTACAGGCAATGTCAACGCTGTGCGTTACAGGGAACACATCCTCCTCCCTCATGTGGTACCCTTCCTGCAGGCTCAACCTGACACGACCCTCCAGCATAATGCCACCAGCCATACTGCTCATTCTGTGTGTGATTTCCTGAAAGACAGGAATGTCAGCGCTCTGCCATGGCCAGTGAAGAGCCCGGATCTCAATCCCATTGAGCACGTCTGGAACCAGTTGGATCGGAGGGTGAGGGCTAGGGCCATTCCTCCCAGAAATGTCTGGGAACTTGCAGGTGCTTTGGTGGAAGAGTGGGATAACATCTCACAGCAAGAACTGGCAAATCTGGTGCAGTCCATGAGGAGGAGATGCACTGCAGTACTTAATGCAGCTGGTGGCCACACCATTTACTGACTGTTACTTTTGATTTTGACCCCCCTTTTGTTCAGGGACACATTATTCCATTTCTGTTAGTCACATGTCTGTGGAACTTTTTCAGTTTGTCTCAGTTGTTGAATCTTATGTTCATACAAATATTTACACGTTAACTTTGATTAAAAAAACGCAGTTGACAAGAGGTTTCTTATTTTGCTGAGTTTATAACAATTATAGTTTTAACCATGTTTTTAAGCTGTACAGTATTTGTTTACATTTACTTTGTTTACAAACATTTGAGTAAAACAAGCTCATATTTTGGGTTCAGATTGGGTACGACAGTTGAACTAAGCTCACGAGTCATTTATATGTTATATTCTTTAAGAATCAATGTCAATATCAAGTCCAAAAATGGATGTAGCAACTGCTGATTGCCCCTTTAAACAGGATTACTCCATTCCATTGGTAGACAATTTATTAAATTGACCTTTTTGGAAGAAGCTAGCTAGCTTACAAAGAATAACAACAAAAAATATCTAATTAACAGAAGAAAGGAAGACAAAATAAGGACAAAAGAAGGACAGAAGAAAAAGGAAAAGAAAGAGGACAACAAAGTGAAACAGTCAGCACTTCTATTGCAACTTCGTATTTCGTCGTCCTAACGTAGTCTACACTGCTATCTGCCCAGCAGCTAGCCAGCTAGCAAACGTCCACCGTCTACCGAATAGCAGCACTGTAGAAACTATTACACTCAACTGAACGACTTGATTAGTGTAGTGTTAGCTAGCTACATAGTTGTCTTTGCTGTCTTCGTATCCAAGATAATTGTGTAGTTTAGAGCGTGTAGTCTTAGAGTGATTATCTTAATTCACCGAGGTTAGCTAGCCAGTTATTTGTCGTCCTTAACGTAGGAGACACTGCTAGCTAGCCAACAGCTAGCCAACGTCTACTGAATAGAACTTCCGCACTCAACAACCCGGTCGCATTCCACTTCGCTCCACAGGTAGTATCACATTTTTAATTTCATTTCTTTACAGCACAACGGTTTGATTTGTTTGATCGTAGCTAGCTACATAGCTAGCTACATAGCTGTCTGTGTATCAAAGATAATTGTGTAGTCTAGAGCGATTTTCTAGGTTAGCTAGCCAGCTATTGTCGTTCTTTTAACGCAACGTAACGTAATCAACACTGCTAGCTAGCCAGCTAGCCCCCGAATAGCAGCACTGTAGAAACTATTACACTCAACGGAACGACTTGATTAGTGTAGTGTCAACAACGCAGCCACTGCCAGCTAGCCTACAAAGTCAACAACGCAGCCACTGCCAGCTAGCCTACTTCAGCAGTACTGTATCATTTTAATCATTTTAGTCAATAAGATTCTTGCTACGTAAGCTTAACTTTCTGAACAATTGAGACGTGTAGTCCACTTGTCATTCCAATCTCCTTGCATTAGCGTAGCCTCTTCTGTAGCCTGTCAACTATGTGTCTGTCTATCCCTGTTCTCTCCTCTCTGCACAGACCATACAAACGCTCCACACCTCGTGGCCGCTGCCACCCTAATCTGGTGGTCCCAGCGCGCACGACCCATGTGGAAGTTCCAGGTCTCCGGTAGCCACTGGAACTGCCGATCTGCAGCCAACAAGGCAGAGTTCATCTCAGCCTATGCCTCCCTCCACGTCTACCTTTGACTAATTCCTCTCTGCCTCCTTCTTTCCACTCCTCTCCTCTTTTGACCTCACCCTCTCACCTTCCCCCCCTACTCACAAGGCAGGCAATACGCTTGACCTCATCTTTACTAGATGCTGTTCTTCCACTAACCTTTTGCAACTCCCCTCCAAGTCTCCGACCACTACCTTGTATCCTTTTCCCTCTCGCTCTCATCCAACACTTCCCACACTGCCCCTACTCGGATGGTATCGCGCCGTCCCAACCTTCGCTCTCTCTCCCCCGCCACTCTCTCCTCTTCCATCCTATCATCTCTTCCCTCTCCTCAAACCTTCTCCAACCTATCTCCTGATTCTGCCTCCTCAACCCTCCTCTCCTCCCTTTCTGCATCCTTTGACTCTCTATGTCCCCTATCTTCCAGGCCGGCTCAGTCCTCCCCTCCCGCTCCGTGGCTTGACGACTCATTGCGAGCTCACAGAACAGGGCTCCGGGCAGCCGAGCGGAAATGGAGGAAAACTCGCCTCCCTGCGGACCTGGCATCCTTTCACTCCCTCCTCTCTACATTTTCCTCCTCTGTCTCTGCTGCTAAAGTCACTTTCTACCACTCTAAATTCCAAGCATCTGCCTCTAACCCTAGGAAGCTCTTTGCCACCTTCTCCTCCCTCCTGAATCCTCCTCCCCCCCCCCTCCTCCCTCTCTGCAGATGACTTCGTCAACCATTTTGAAAAGAAGGTCGACGACATCCGATCCTCGTTTGCTAAGTCAAACGACACCGCTGGTTCTGCTCACACTGCCCTACCTTGTGCTCTGACCTCTTTCTCCCCTCTCTCTCCAGATGAAATCTCGCGTCTTGTGACGGCCGGCCGCCCAACAACCTGCCCGCTCGACCCTATCCCCTCCTCTCTTCTCCAGACCATTTCCGGAGACCTTCTCCCTTACCTCACCTCGCTCATCAACTTATCCCTGACCGCTGGCTACATCCCTTCCGTCTTCAAGAGAGCGAGAGTTGCACCCCTTCTGAAAAAACCTACACTCGATCCCTCCGATGTTAACAACTACAGACCAGTATCCCTTCTTTCTTTTCTCTCCAAAACTCTTGAACGTGCCGTCCTTGGTCAGCTCTCCCGCTATCTCTCTCAGAATGACCTTCTTGATCCAAATCAGTTAGGTTTCAAGACTAGTCATTCAACTGAGACTGCTCTTCTTTGTATCACGGAGGCGCTCCGCACTGCTAAAGCTAACTCTCTCTCCTCTGCTCTCATCCTTCTAGACCTATCGGCTGCCTTCGATACTGTGAACTATCAGATCCTCCTCTCCACCCTCTCCGAGTTGGGCATCTCCGGCGCGGCCCACGCTTGGATTGCGTCCTACCTGACAGGTCGCTCCTACCAGGTGGCGTGGCGAGAATCTGTCTCCTCACCACGCGCTCTCACCACTGGTGTCCCCCAGGGCTCTGTTCTAGGCCCTCTCCTATTCTCGCTATACACCAAGTCACTTGGCTCTGTCATAACCTCACATGGTCTCTCCTATCATTGCTATGCAGACGACACACAATTAATCTTCTCCTTTCCCCCTTCTGATGACCAGGTGGCGAATCGCATCTCTGCATGTCTGGCAGACATATCAGTGTGGATGACGGATCACCACCTCAAGCTGAACTTCGGCAAGACGGAGCTGCTCTTCCTCCCGGGGAAGGACTGCCCGTTCCATGATCTCGCCATCACGGTTGACAACTCCATTGTGTCCTCCTCCCAGAGCGCTAAGAACCTTGGCGTGATCCTGGACAACACCCTGTCGTTCTCAACTAACATCGAGGCGGTGGCCCGTTCCTGTAGGTTCATGCTCTACAACATCCGCAGAGTACGACCCTGCCTCACACAGGAAGCGGCGCAGGTCCTAATCCAGGCACTTGTCATCTCCCGTCTGGATTACTGCAACTCGCTGTTGGCTGGGCTCCCTGCCTGTGCCATTAAACCCCTACAACTCATCCAGAACGCCGCAGCCCGTCTAGTGTTCCACCTTCCCAAGTTCTCTCACGTCACCCCGCTCCTCCGCTCTCTCCACTGGCTTCCAGTTGAAGCTCGCATCCGCTACAAGACCATGGTGCTTGCCTACGGAGCTGTGAGGGGAACGGCACCTCAGTACCTCCAGGCTCTGATCAGGCCCTACACCCAAATAAGGGCACTGCGTTCATCCACCTCTGGCCTGCTCGCCTCCCTACCATTGAGGAAGTACAGTTCCCGCTCAGCCCAGTCAAAACTGTTCGCTGCTCTGGCTCCCCAATGGTGGAACAAACTCCCTCACGACGCCAAGACAGCAGAGTCAATCACCACCTTCCGGAGACACCTGAGACCCCACCTCTTTAAGGAATAATTAGGATAGGATAAAGTAATCCTTCTCACCCCCCCTCCCCCCCTTAAAATATTTAGATGCACTATTGTAAAGTGGCTGTTCCACTGGATGTCATGAGGTGAATGCACCAATTTGTAAGTCGCTCTGGATAAGAGCGTCTGCTAAATGCCTTAAATGTAATGTTAAATCTTTAAGAGAGCCTTATTGATAAAAAACAATCTAGCATCCGGCGGCTCTACAAAATAGATGGCCTGGGACATGGATTTATCTCAACAAAACACCACTTTTGAAGTCTAATTTTGTTTCCTCACAAACTTTTGAGTGTAGTAGTGAAGAAGCTACACAGAACAATGTTGACATAAGCACACCCACACTCACAGAACCATACACGTGTTCTGCGGTTGTGAAGCCAGTTGGACGGACTGCCAAATTCTCTAAAACAACATTGGATGCGGCTTATGGTAGAGAAATGAACATTAACTTCTCTGGCAACAGTTCTGGTGGGCATTACTGCAGTCAGCATGCCAATTGCTCGCTCCCTCAAAACTTGAGACATCTGTGGCATTGTGTTGTGTGACAAAACTACACATTTTAGATTGGCCTTTTACTGTCCCCAGCACAAGGAGCACCTGTGTAATGATCATCCTGTTTAATCAGTTTCTTGATTTGCCACACATGTCAAGTAGATGGATTAAAAGGAGAAATACTTGTAAAGAAACTTGTGCACAAAATGTTTGAGAAATTAGCTTATTGAACATTTCTGGGATCTTTTATTTCAGCTGTTAAAAGATGGGATCAAAACTTTCCATGTTGCATTTATATTTTTTTTCAGCGTAAATAATTGCCTTTGATATAAACAATCCTTATGACCATTCCTTGATCTTAGTCAGCTAAGCGCATAATACTTGATTGCACATGGTATAACTATTATCGTTGGCATATTGCTTTATCATCTTTTTGGAGTCAGATGTATCATTTAATGGGCTAATTGCTTAATCCTATTACGAGTCGCATGTGAGGAGTATATAAAATACAAACATATTGAATATTGCTTCACTACAATATTGTCCTGCAAATTAGCCAATTTACCTTGCTTGCCTAAAACTATTGTGTAGTTTCATGACAGGAAATATATTATTATATCAAATAGATGAACCAACATTCAAGACATTCTATTTAAACATTTAGAAATTAAACTTGCATAGTTTATATGTATCCAATTCAGATCAAAGGCATTCAAAAGCCACAGACTCCTGTTTAAACTACAGGAGCAATAAAATGCCACAGAGACTGTTGTTTGGTACAATGTTTTTTATTGATCAATTATATTTTTTCATCCTGCTGTTTATTTGCGATGTTTTTCTATTATATGATGCATATGAATGTGTTTCAATAAAGGAGCAAACATTAGCAAACAAAGACCATTTACCGTAAATATGGCATTAATCTCACCCTTCAGTTTTACCCTCCATGGTCAGGGTGAGATCGACAAAGGGCCCATCTCCTTTATGAGACATCCAAAAATACTGGTACATATTTTATTTTTGCCCTCATACCATTGCCTGCATGCCATGGACCTGACCTAATTTCAATGAGCCCAACCCTCCAACACAAGTAGTCCTAGTGCTGGTGTCATTTTCCCCCAATGGAAGACTTCTCAGAGGCAGTATGGAGTGATTGGATATTTTTTTCCCTTAGTGGAGTAGTAGTATAACGATGAAATGCAAAATCACCAATTTACACAAAGAAAATTCAGGTGGGAACCCCGCCTTCAGGTTGGGCCTCCTTCAGCACAGCAGCCAATCAGAGACAACCTCATAGACCTCATGACTCCTTAATAGTCTAATTTGAATGTATCTAAAAACTCTCCCCCAGTGTTGGTGGACTGTGGTGAGTTATGATGAGTTGAACTGTTATGAGTATGGAGATAAGACAATAGGATATAGGGCAGTGTGTGTAGATATTCCCAGCAGCGGATCCAGAGTCTACAATGAATTAGGGCAGTGTATAACAGATTCCCAGTAGTGCAAATTATCACACAGGAATGCTGAGGTTCATACAATGACACATTGTATGATTTGGATGGTCGAGAATGCAGTCTGTGCTTTTAGTAGAGCACTCTAAAATATAAATAGCTATAATAAGTGGAGGTCCCAATGAAATATGAAGGGATTCCTTCAATTCCTGGATGATATCTGAACGTATAACTGGGCATGGAACTCAGGTTTTGATGGCAGCAGTAAGTATCATGAAAGCTGACATCAGGGTTTGACCTCTTTCGTTAGCCTTAGCTGTCCCCTCACTCAGGATCCTTCAAGAGTGACCATCACAATGCTCACAATCAAATATTTTTCTGGGTCTTTTGTTCAAATGCTCATTACTGTAGCAAACTATTAAAAAAACTAAAACTAAACTAAAAAACTAAACTAAAAAAAAAAAAAAAGCCTCACACCAATAATAAGACTTACTTTTCAGAGTTTCATACTCTGTACACTGTTTCTTGGCGTAATTTTTTTTTATATGAATCCTTGACTCCTGTACAGTATCGGAACTCTACATATGTCTGTCTCACAGAAACTTCTGTACCAGCGTGACTGCTCTGTGAGTGCAGGAGAACAGTGGCTGCACTAACAGCTCAAGTGGATAACAATAATACTAAACTGTACCACGTGACCAGCCTACCTTTGGACAGGTAGCTAAACTCCCTACCCCAGTGATACCCCTGGCCCATCCCCTTCCCATTCCCAATGAGCATCATATCAAATCAGAGAGCAGGATTTGTGATACACGCCTATTCCCCTATGAAAGCAGTGTCTGTAGAAGAGACCCTCAAACCTCCCCCTGCCTTTACCCCGCCATGACTCCCCTCCTCCAACCCAAAAGGAAAATTATCGTAATGATAGGGAGGGGGGAAAGAGTCTTAGGCCTAGAGTCAATCAGTTCAAGCTTTAACCGGCGATAGCAGACACCCCCATAGCTGATGTTTTGGCAGTGTCGGAGGTGTAACTGTGTTGGATCTGTCAAATCTGTGAGCAGCTGCTCTTGATCATTGTCATGAAGCCACACCCGAGTTCAGAATGAGAAAGTGTAGGATAGAGAAAATATGACGCTCAAATTGAAAATCTTTAAACGAAATTATGAGGATTTCTATCAGCCTAATCTCACATTCCTGTGTTCGAACTTGTAAACAAGGCTGCATGGGATTTCTCTTAATGGCAATGTCTGCTTTAGGTATAATGCCAGGAGCTGCATGTCGATTTGACAGCTCTAGCGCAGTTCCATCTCCGACACCGCCAAGACGACCGCTATGCGTATCCCGACAAAAGTCGATCAGATTGAATAGAGCCCTAAATCAATTACAATACAATTCTTATTCATGATTATAACAACACAATGAAAGTGCTTTCGCATTCATTAAATCAAGATGTGTGATATAGCATGGTTTAAAGCTTATTTTAGAGTTTGACTTTGAAACATTGACATTGTCATGATAAGGAGGATGAGCTTCCTGGTGCCACACTCGCATCAGGCTTTTGCATAAAATGTCAATTCAACGTCCTGATTTTAAAATGTGTTTATTTTTTATATTTTGTTGTGTTCTCATTTATCGTCGTTGTTGTTGTCGTTGAACAAGGTGTAAGAAATCAATGGGGCAATGTGCAGGCTATGAGCCACCGTCCTGCCCTGTGGAGTCCTGGCCCGCCACTTTTTCTCCTCCGTTTAGGAGAGCGGGAGCCTCAGTTCCTGAGTCTTTCCGTGAGCGGCCCTTCTCCTCGATGTCATGCAGCGATGGCTCTTTGTACATGCAAACTGCAGAAGGGGCGGGGGGAGCGGGGCAAGTGAGAGCAAAAGAGAGCGAAGAGGAGTGAGAGAGAGAAGGGATATTTATACAGTATAGTAAAGAGATATAGGTGAGAGCGCGAGCGAGCGAGAGCGAGAGAGAAGGGATATACAGTATAGTAAAGAGATATAGGTGAGGGAGAGGGAGAGCGAGAGGAGATAAAGGTCAGGGAGAGACAAAAACAGAGGAGATTAATTGAGAGATTCAGCATTAGTTTATAGTAATTTTAGTTAAATTAGTTTAAAAACAACATGAGAACCTACATTTGCTCCCCAGTGGGGTTGGGGTCAATTTGAATTGAAGTCAGTCAACTCGAGAAATAAACTGAAATTCAAATTCGATCATTGAAAAAAATGGTATACATTTTCAATGACTTCTCAATAAACTGAAAAGGAGAAGCTATTTATTTCAAAAGTTTACATTTTTTTAAATGTTCAATTCAGAACACTTCCTGAATTGTGTGACTGTTAAATAAACCTAGACTTGACTAATGGCAGGTGTTGCCTTTGAATCCAGCCCTAAGTATGGCTGGCTGGCAGTCAGACTGTGTTTCGATCTCACCTTCGATGGGTCTGGGCACAAAGTGTGAAGAGGGCTTTGTCTTCTTCACCCGGTTGCCCTTCATGACCACGCCATCCTTGTTGAGGCCCATGTACCAGGCCCTGCCAGATTCGTGCTGCCGGTACAATGTTGATGAGTAGATGACGTAGTAGTTCTCAAACACAGACTCCTTGAATTTCGCCTCTACTGTGAACAAGTCCTGAGAAGCAAAGAGTGAAAGACTTGAGATCAGGTATTACAGTGCTCAAAGCGCTATCCCACCGATTTAAAATACGCTGAACATCAATGGAATTTTTGGTTGAAAATGCAAAAAGTTGTCAACATACACAAATTTGAACTGCATTTCAACCACCAATCAATGATAAGATTTCAAGTAGAATTCACGTTTGTTGACAACTCAAATAATTATCCACCAAAAATGGACATTAATAGGCCTCCAGGGTGGTACACTGCATCGCAGTGGGTGGGTTTGAGCCCAGGCTCTGTTGCAGCCGGCCGCGACCGGGAGATCCATGGGGCGACGCACAATTGGCCTAGCGTCGTCCGGGTTAGGGAGGGCTTGTCCGGTAGGGATATCCTTGTCTTATCGCGCACTAGCGACTCCTGTGGTGGGCCGGGCGCAGTGCATGCTGACCAGGTCGCTAGGTGTATAGTGTTACCTCCGACACATTGGTGCGGCTGGCATCCGGGTTGGATGGATGCTGTGTTAAGAAGCAGTGCGGCTTGGTTGGGTTGTTTCGGAGGACGCATGGCTCTTGACCTTTGTCTCTCCCGAGCCTGTACGGGAGTTGTAGCGATGAGACAAGACAGTAACTACTAACAATTGGATACCACGAAATTGGGGTAAAAAAAGAAAAAAAAAGAAATTGACATTAATTTTAAGTTATGTCAGGTTTTTGCCTGAACATGTTACCAGTGTTGATGGAATAAATTAGGAGGATTTCTACCTACATCCCTGTCCACTGGGTATTACAGGTTGGATATGTATAAAATCCAGTACATTGGTGTAGTTTGAGCAGAATAATCCAAGTCGACCTCAAAAAGATCCTCCGTCTCACTACACCTACAGAGAGTAACATTTAGTATAGATTTTTCCTTTTCGCCAGGCTTTGGAATTGGATGACTGTGCCATTGTGTACCCTCGAGCAGTGAACAGGTGGACATTATGGAGAATACGATTAATCACAGCACAAAACACATCAAGTACTGTGTACACACACACACACACCTGACACATACTGTAGACATGGATGAAGACAGCCATCGCCCTGTTTCCAGAAATTCAATTTGACAACATTATCTCTACCATCACCCCTCCATTATTTCAGCCAATGGTAATGTTTCCTTGAGCTCTGAGGGATGCTTTTGTGAGGAAGACAGCATGGAGGACAGTGGGAGAAGAAAGGGGGAGAGCAAAGGGAAATTGAGGGACAGAAAAGGAAAAGTAGAGAATATAGTAGGCTACACATTATGAAATAGACAGTGAACTTCAGTCAAAGGTCATGGCTTTTAATATCACCGTCTAACCTCCCAACCCAAATCACTGTTCAGATATAAGATCACATCATTTGAATAAAAACGTACATTGTCTACAGTGGCGGTCGGTGCCGTTTAAGATGGAGGACAACATTTTTTTAATGAGAATGGCCTTATTTCTATTACAGCATATTGGAGGTTTCTACAACCTAGCCTACAAAGTAAAGTTTACAATGTACAGTGCATTCAGAAAGTATTCAGGCCCTTTTCCCACATTTTGTTACGTTACAACCTTATTCTAAAATTGATTAAAAATAGTTTTGTTCTCATCAATCAACACACAATACCTCACAATGATTAAGCAAAAACAGGTTTTTCATTTATATATATATATATATATATATATATATATATATATATATATATATATATATATATATATATATATATATATATATATATATATATATATATATAGTGGGGCAAAAAAGTATTTAGTCATCCACCAATTGTGCAAGTTCTCCCACTTAAAAAGATGAGGCCTGTAATTTTCATCATAGGTACACTTCAACTATAACAGACAAAATGAGAAAGAAAATCCAGAGAATCACATTGTAGGATTTTTAAATGAATGTATGTGCAAATTATGGTGGAAAATAAGTATTTGGTCAATGACAAAAGTTTCTCAATGATTTGTTATATACCCTTTGATGGCAATGACAGAGGTCAAACGTTTTCTGTAAGTCTTCACAAGGTTTTCACACACTGTTGCTGGTATTTTGGCCCATTCCTCCATGCAGATCTCCTCTAGAGCAGTGATGTTTTGGGGCTGTTGCTGGGCAACACGGACATTCAACTCCCTCCAAAGATTTTCTATGGGGTTGAGATCTGGAGACTGGCTAGGCCACTCCAGGACCTCGAAATGCTTCTTACGAAGCCACTCCTTCGTTGCCTGGGCGGTGTGTTTGGGATAATTGTCATGCTAAAAGACCCAGACACGTTTCATCTTCAATGCCCTTGCTGATGGAAGGAGGTTTTCACTCAAAATCTCACGATACATGGCCCCATTCATGCTTTCCTTCCTTTAGACGGATCAGTCGTCCTGGTCCCTTTGCAGAAAAACAGCCCCAAAGCATGATGTTTCCACCCCCATGCTTCACAGTAGGTATGGTGTTCTTTGGATGCAACTCCGCATTCTTTGTCCTCCAAACACGACGAGTTGAGGTTTTACCAAAAAGTTATATTTTCGTTTCATCTGACCATATGACATTCTCCCAATCTTCTTCTGGATCATCCAAATGCTCACTAGCAAACTTCAGACGGGCCTGGACATGTACTGGCTTAAGCAGGGGGACACGTCTGGCACTGCAGGATTTGAGTACCTGGCGGCGTAGTGTGTTACTGATGGTAGGCTTTGTTACTTTGGTCCTAGCTGTGGTTCTGGGATTTTTGCTCACCGTTCTTGTTATCATTTTGACCCCACGGGGTGAGATCTTGCGTGGAGCCCCAGATCGAGGGAGATTATCAGTGGTCTTGTATTTCTTCCATTTCCTAATATTTGCTCCCACAGTTGATTTCTTCAAACCAAGCTGCTTACCTATTGCAGATTCAGTCTTCCCAGCCTCGTGCAGGTCTACAATTTTTTTTTCTGGTGTCCTTTGACAGCTCTTTGGTCTTGGCCATAGTGGAGTTTGGAGTGTGACTGAGGTTGTGGACAGGTGTCTTTTATACTGATAACAAAATTCAAACAGGTGCCATTAATACAGGTAACGAGTGGAGGACAGAGGAGCCTCTTAAAGAGGTTACAGGTCTGTGAGAGCCAGAAATCTTGCTTGCTTGTAGGTGACCAAATACTTATTTTCCACCATAATTTGCAAATAAATAAATTAAAATAAATAAAAAAACTAATTTTGTCTGTCATAGTTGAAGTGTACATATGATGAAAATTACAGGCCTCATCTTTTTAAGTGGGAGAACTTGCACAATTGGTGGCTGACTAAATACTTTTTTGCCCCACTGTTTATCACATTTACATAAGCACTCAGACCCTTTACTCAGTACTTGGTTGAAGCACCTTTGGCAGCAAATACAGCCTCGAGTCTTCTTGGGTATGACGCTACAAGCTTGGCACATCTGTATTTGGCGAGTTTCTCACAATCTTCTCTGCAGATCCTCTCAAGCTCTGTCAGGTTGGATGGGACATGTCGCTGCACGGCTATTTTCAGGTCTCTCCAGAGATGTTCGATCGGGTTCAAGTCTGGGTTCGAGTCAAGGACATCCAGAGACTTGTCCCGAAGCCACTCCTGCGTTGTCTTGGCTGTGTGCTTAGGGACGTTGTCCTGTTGGAAGGTGAACAGTCGCCCCAGTCTGAGATCCTGAGTGCTCAGCAATGATCTCTCTGTACTTTGCTCCGTTCATCTTTCCCTTGATCCTGACTAGTCTTCCAATCCCTGCCGCTGAAAAATATCCCCACAGCATGATGCTGCCACCACCATGCTTCCCCGTAGGGATGGTACCAGATTTCCTCCAGGCGTGACGCTTGGCATTCAGGCCAAATAATTCAATCTTGGTTTCATCAGACCAGAGAATCTTGTTTCTCATGGTCTGAGAGTCCTTTAGGGACATTTTGGCAAACTCCAAGTGGGCTGTCATGTGCCTTTTACTGAAGAGTGGCTTCTGTCTGGCCACTCTACCATAAAGGCATGATTGGTGGAGTAAGGTTGAAAATTACAAACTCTATTAAATACATACGCTGTATATATTAAACTTTAAACCTGTACATTTCCACTGTCTGTTTCTGTCAGGTAAGAAGAAGCTAGGGTTCTTCCAGTCTTGTCTTTGTGTAAACTTAGTCACGCGGTGAAAGACAAAGGGCCGTCTGAGAGTGACCACAAATATTTTGGTCCATCCTGTACTTTTTGTATCTTTCAAGGGCACAGTTGTGTGGAGATATAAAGAGAACAGTGGTTAGCTTGAGCAGCAGCAGCTAGATAGTAAGAAAACTGGCGTTGTTACTTGTTTGTACGCTATGTTCCCACCAGGCTCTCACACATCTGCTAAACTGACTCATAGACAAAGGTTATAAAAGATGAATACACCCCTGAGCAACGCAAACACAGTTCATTTTCATAGCAGCCACGTCCAAAAAGCATGAACATTTGCTCATTGTATAATTCCTTCTAGAATCTACGCGCTCTCCTCCTCTCACCTTTTCAGTGCACAATACAACAGCTGTCTGTGACCCGGCGAAAAAACCTTTCCAAGCCATACCTAACCACAACACACAGCCTACATCATTGTCATCATATTAGCTATCGTTATAGTCAACTAGAACTAAGGCGTTCATAAACACGCTACAATCATGCAGTACAGTGTGTAGCAAGCAGTTTAGCAGTTACCCCGGCGGGCCCCGATGCCAATAAATGAATAATAACAAAAACAACAAACCTTGACTTGGAAGTTCCAGTGTCGGATAGCCATAGTCAGCTAGCTAACATAGCATCCCTCTCGGTTTGAGCCGGGTGTTTGAGTAGGCTAAACTTGCTAGATGCAATCCCTAGCTAGGTAAGTGAAAACGAAAAAAAAAAATACTAAAAATAGCTAGCCTTCTCTCTCTTGCTTCTCCTTCATTTTTGAAGAAATTAAGTTGTTCAAAACTGTTCAACTATTGTATTTCTCTCTCTTTGAGTCAACTACTCACCACATTTTATGCACTGCAGTGCTAGCTAGCTTTAGCTTATGCTATCATTACTAGATTCCTACTATGATCCTTTGATTGGGTTGACAACATGTCAGTTCATACTGCAAGAGCTCTGATAGGTTGGAGGAAGTCCTGTGGAAGTTGTCATACTTACTATGTAAGTCTACGGAAGGGGATGAGAACCATGAGCCTCCTAGGTTTTGTAATGAAGTCAATTTACACAGAGTAGGACGGAAACTAGCTGTCCTCCGGCTACACCATGGTGCTACCCCAGTGAGTGCTGTTGAGGCTATTGTAGACCTTCATTGCAAAAAGTGTGTTTTAATCAATTATTTGGTGACGTGAATATATTGAGTATAGTTCTATCTAAAAGGATAACTTTTTTATTGTGTCAATCAATCATGTCAAGAACTTTGAAAGTTTCTTCAAGTGCAGTCGCAAAAACCATCAAGCGGGATGATGAACCTGGCTCTCATGAGGACCACCACAGGAAACAAAGACCCAGAGTTACCTCTGCTGCTGAGGATAAGTTCATTAGAGTTAACTGCACCTCAGATTGCAGCCCAAATAAATGCTTCACAGAGTTCATGTAACAGACATCTCAACATCAACTGTTCAAAGGAGACTGCGTGAATCAGCCTTCATGGTTGAATTGCTGCAAAGAAACCACTACTAAAGGAGCCCAAATTTGAGATTTTTGGTGCAAACAGCTGTGGCTTTGTGAGACGCAGAGCAGGTGAATGGATGATCTCTGCATGTGTTGTTCCCACCATAAAGCATGGAGGAGCAGGTGTGATGGTGTGGGGGTGCTTTGCTGGTGACGATGTCAATGATTTATTTAGAATTAAAGGCACACTTAAGCAGCATGGCTACCACATTCTGCAGCAATACGCAATCCCATCTGCTTTGCGCTTAGTGGGACTATCATTTGTTTTTCAACAAGACAATGACCCAAAACACACCTCCAGGATGTCTACGGGCTATTTGACCAAAAAGGAACGTGATGGAGTGCTGAATGAGATGACCTGGCCTCCACAATCACCCAACCGCAACCCAATTGATATGGTTTGGGATGAGTTGGGCTGCAGAGTGAAGAAAAAGCAGCCAACAAGTGCTCAGCATATGTGGAAACTCTTTCAAGACTGTTGCAAAAGTATTCCTCATGAAGCTGGTTGAGAGAATGCCAAGACTGTGCAAAGCTGTCATCAAGGCAAAAAGTGTCTACTTTGAAGAATCTAATATATATTTTGATTTGTTTAACACTTTTTTGGTTACTACATGATTCCGTATGTGTCATTTCATAGTTTTGATGTCTTCACTATTATTCTACAATGTAGAAAATACTAAACAATAAAGAAAAACCCTTGAATGAGTAGGTGTGTGCAATCTTTTGACTGGTACTGTATATCCAATCCAAACATTTCTCTATCTCCTACAATGAAAGCAGTTCTTCCGCTTTAAGGTTTAATAACCCAGATTTCCCGCCTTAGGCTGCTTCCACTGGATGATAACAGTTACTTATTATAATACATTTATAACACTTCTGCGAATCATGTATGCCCCCTTATAATGCCAGAGTAAATAACAGTTAATTTGAGTTATACCTGCAGGTTGTGTTACTAAGCTCACTTTATACCGGAGAAGAACACTGACTAAGCAATAAGGCTTAGTTCCAGGCAGCGCAGGGCAAGCTGATGACAGGCCAATAAAAGGCCAATATGCTGTAATAACCCAGTCCACCTCAAAACTGGAGGCCACTCACTTTATTGTGCTGTGATACCCATATCCTATCAAGATTATCCATGGCATATCTTCTTTCTACCAGTCATTCTCCATCAATCGATTTCTGAAATGGAGGAGGGAATCGCAGCCGGAGCCTCCTTATTACACTCCCATCACTAACTACAGCAACAAATGTCTTATCCTCCAGATAACACCACTGTCACACTTATGACATTACATAACGCAAACGTAGCTGTAGGAGACTGTAGCTACAAAGGTTATTTATTTCCTCGGCCACAGATCTTGATCAAGTAAAATGCCAAAAAAGCGAACACACGTCAGTTTAACAATGCAAAACAGGAATCAACGCAATCACACCCCACGATTACACTTTTTCCTTTTGGTTCCTAGGTCGTTCAACTGAACCTTTTGCATCCCTCTGATATTTTAAGTTTACATTGTGCACCAATATTACAAGCATTTGACATGTATCTTTGTGCACCCTCTCGACTCCCAACTGTACCCAAGTTCTCACCATCATTGCAAAGCCTTAGTTCATTTTGTTGCTTTGACAAAAGCGTGAACTGAACTCTCGTTTTAATCTATTAATTTTTTTATATTTTTAACAAAAGAAACATTGAACATCCAATAGTCAAATCATAGTGTAAAAGCAGGTGGGCTGCTTCTACTCTTTTAGGACTTTTTCTGGTGTTTCGTGCTGGAAAACTGAGCAGGTCGAGCATAACACATCAACACTGTTTCCCATAGATAAACACAGGTGTGCATTGATTGTCATGAATCTTGCCCTGGAGGCAGCTCTGCAGAGTGGTCACTAGCTGGCACAATCATAAAGTCATAAAATCTGATTTAAAATCTAACTCTCACTCTAATGCATAACCCTAAACTAAGACCAAAAAAGCAAATCTTTGTTTTCATATATTTTTACAATGTAGACAATGTTGACATTGCAGCTAGCCCATCTAGCGGAAATCACAAAGTTCTGCCTCCAGGTTAAGATTCATGACAATAAATGTCAACCTGCTCAATAGACAGGCTAGAAATGTTATAACAATTTCCTTGTTTGTTGTTCTTGCTTGCATTCAATTGCCACTCCTTGTTGCACACAACCACCTTCCAAAAAAGTTTAATTTACATTTTTTTTTTGTTGAACACAAAACACTGTAAAAACACTAGCAAATCAGCTACAAGTGATTACAATTTTGGAAATCTGTTCCAAAGTATTCCCACGCATAATAAAGATGGAGTATATGTGACCATATACAAATGTAAACAAGGTTTGAAATGATTGTTTTAGTCTATTATATCTGCTTGGGCTTTTTGTGGCCAATCTTTTTGTGACAAAATGTATTTGTAATTATGCTTCAGAACCCTGACCATCCGATCAAGAAAAAATCATCCACGGCTGAATCTGGCATAGTGCACTACTGGGTGTAGGCCCATTTGTGAGGTGGGGAGATGAGGGGGGCTGTGGAAAGTTTTGACTGACATTTTAAATTGATTGTTTGTGCTATTACTGCGATAAAAAAATATCCAAGATGGTCAAGTAAGTTTTGACATTGATTCATTTGAAAAAATGTACAGTAGTATTTATTAAATTCACATCGTGGGCAATTCATAAAAACACGTTTGACTTTGATCTGAGAAAACACTGGCGATACAGTAGACCCATGACAGTGGTTTGTTCGTAAAACAATGGTTGCTTGTTGACACTGAAAGAAACCCCCCCTTCTCTGCATATAGAAAATCAAGAATAGCATTTTTTTACCTTTATAGACAGAGGCATCAATAATGAATTAGGGATGGACCCACAACACAGGTTCATACAAAGCCAGTGGCCCCACTCTCGACTTCTCTAAGAGCCACACAGATATACATGCACAACTGCTAAGAGGCCTGTTGTAGAGAGACTGTGCTTTATGTTGTAGGCCCTCTCCTATTCTCGCTATACACCAAGTCACTTGGCTCTGTCATAACCTCACATGGTCTCTCCTATCATTGCTATGCAGACGACACACAATTAATCTTCTCCTTTCCCCCTTCTGATGACCAGGTGGCGAATCGCATCTCTGCATGTCTGGCAGACATATCAGTGTGGATGACGGATCACCACCTCAAGCTGAACTTCGGCAAGACGGAGCTGCTCTTCCTCCCGGGGAAGGACTGCCCGTTCCATGATCTCGCCATCACGGTTGACAACTCCATTGTGTCCTCCTCCCAGAGCGCTAAGAACCTTGGCGTGATCCTGGACAACACCCTGTCGTTCTCAACTAACATCAAGGCGGTGGCCCGTTCCTGTAGGTTCATGCTCTACAACATCCGCAGAGTACGACCCTGCCTCACACAGGAAGCGGCGCAGGTCCTAATCCAGGCACTTGTCATCTCCCGTCTGGATTACTGCAACTCGCTGTTGGCTGGGCTCCCTGCCTGTGCCATTAAACCCCTACAACTCATCCAGAACGCCGCAGCCCGTCTAGTGTTCAACCTTCCCAAGTTCTCTCACGTCACCCCGCTCCTCCGCTCTCTCCACTGGCTTCCAGTTGAAGCTCGCATCCGCTACAAGTCCATGGTGCTTGCCTACGGAGCTGTGAGGGGAACAGCACCTCAGTACCTCCAGGCTCTGATCAGGCCCTACACCCAAATAAGGGCACTGCGTTCATCCACCTCTGGCCTGCTCGCCTCCCTACCACTGAGGAAGTACAGTTCCCGCTCAGCCCAGTCAAAACTGTTCGCTGCTCTGGCTCCCCAATGGTGGAACAAACTCCCTCACGACGCCAGGACAGCGGAGTCAATCACCACCTTCCGGAGACACCTGAAACCCCACCTCTTTAAGGAATACCTAGGATAGGATAAAGTAATCCTTCTCACCCCCCCCTTAAAATATTTAGATGCACTATTGTAAAGTGGCTGTTCCACTGGATGTCATAAGGTGAATGCACCAATTTGTAAGTCGCTCTGGATAAGAGCGTCTACTAAATGACTTAAATGTAATGTAAATGTAATGTTGGGATGTCAAACAAACTAATGGATCCAACCTCTGCAATTCCACTCTTTAGGGAGTTGTCCTTCCCCTTTGAAATCTACTGTTGATCTTGGCCAGAATAACAATACCCAAGAAATACAATATAGTGCTCCAAAATAAGGGGGTAATGGTATTTTCCATACTTCTAGGACACATCTGTTTAGTAGGTGTGTTATGCAGTGTCAGAACAGAAATGACAAGATTATGTTATAATACTGTTATTGCATCGGTTGTTGTTTTATTACAACAGAATTGAGGGGTTTTATAACTCTATTGTGTCTGTGTGAACTGAAAGTGGGCCTCTGGGAGATTTAACACTGACAATGGATTTACGACGGATTGGTGATAAAGACCGCATTCCATAGCATGATTAATGTCTGTGTGCCTGACTGGAAGGTACCATGGAGAGATGGCTCGGGGCCAGACCCTGGTCTCTACAAAATGAGAAGTCTTTACAGCAGATTCATTTTTTAAATTTTTTTTTTTGGGGGGGGGGGGATCAGCTTAATATTGCAGAAAGAATATTTATTCCATCAATGTAATTGTCTGCATCATTTCCAATCCCCCATATATTTTGGGGGTAAATATATATCCATACACACATGCATACACATACACATACACATACCTATATAGACATACATACTTTTTAAAGAATATACCTTTATTATTATTCCCCGCAAACCCTACCACCGATCCCCCAATTGGAGTAAACTATTAAAAACTTTGGCATTTTACAGACACAGTCTATTTTACAATAGTTGTTTCTTGTTTGCTTTTAGTCCTTCCTCTATTTCTGATGTCCATCCAGTTTGATTTATATTTCTAACTGTGCTAACTGTTTCACAAAAGTTCTGAACCTATATTTGTTTTACAGACCCCGTATGTTTTACATGTTTTATTTTTGCTAACTTTCTGTTCAAATTTATTGGAGTGAGATCATTTCTTTCTTTTGGGATTTGTAAACCGAGTATGTCCAAATCTTTCCGTCAGACCATTTTATTGGTAAACTACATGGTAATGTAAAATTTGCATTTTTTTAGTGATCCAATACATAATATTGTACACTTATCATAATTTTGTTTTAATCCAGAGTGAATAGCAAAAGTATCTAGATCCTCTATGAGGCCATGGAGAGACTAATTTTGGTTTTAAAAGAAAAGATTAATCATCAGCGCACAATGACACCTTACTTTTTAAGCCCCAGATTTCTAATCCCTTAATATTATGGTTTAATCTAATCTTAACAGCTAACATTTCGATGGCAATAATAAATAGATATGCTGATAGTGGACAACCTTGTTTTACTCCTCTAGAGAGTTTAAAACTTTGAGATGTAGCCATTAGTTACTATTTTACACCTAGTGTCACGTGACGTTCGTCGTATAGAGGAGACCAAGGCGCAGAGTGATATGAATACATTCTTCTTTTAACCTCTTAAGTCGACCCGACACGCATGCAGGGCGGCAGCGTAGCCTAGTGGTTAGAGCGTTGGACTAGTAACCGGAAGGTTGCGAGTTCAAACCCCTGAGCTGACAAGGTACAAATCTGTCGTTCTGCCCCTGAACAGGCAGTTAACCCACTGTTCCCAGGCCGTCATTGAAAATAAGAATGTGTTCTTAACTGACTTGCCTGGTTAAATAAAGGTTAAAAAAAAAAAAATTTTAAATGCGTCCCGTCTAGCCATCTGGAAATGCGCTACGCTAAATGCTAATAGCACTCGTTAAAACTCAAACGTTCATTAAAACACACATGCAGGGTACTGAATTAAAGCTACACTCGTTGTGAATCCAGCCAACAAGTCAGATTTTTAAAATGCTTTTCGGCGAAAGCATGAGAAGCTATTATCTGATAGCATGCAACACCCCGAAATACCTGAAGGGGACGTAAACAAAATAATTAGCATAGCCGGCGCTACACAAAATGCAGAAATAAAATATAAAACATTCATTACCTTTGACGATCTTCTTTGTTGGCACTCCTAGATGTCCCATTAACATCACTATTGGGTCTTTTTTTTATTAAATCGGTCCATATATACCCTAAATATCGATTTATGAAGAGTGTTTGATCCAGGAAAAAACAGCGTTTTAAAACGCAACGTCATTTTTTTAAATTAAAAAAGTCGACGATAAACTTTCACAAAAAACTTCGAAATACTTTTTTAATCCAACTTTAGGTATTAGTAAACGTTAATAATCTATCAAATTGATCATGGGGCGATGTGTATTCAATAGCTCCACGTCTTGAACTCATGATTGAAAATTTCTCATCCAAAACATCCTGTCGGAGACCGGAAGGAATGGGCTCTCTCTTACTCGTTTGACCAAGAAACAAAGCCCAGGCAATTGACAAGACTGGCGACATCGTGTGGAAGCTGTAGGACTTGCAATCTCAGCCCCATGTAATTTGGTTTCCCATAAACAATACATGCAAGTGGCGCATTGATACTTTTTCCAGTTTTCAGTGTTCAGTTTTTCTTGTGCTTTTCGATGAAACACAGGCTCTGTTATAGTCACAGCCGTGATTTAACCAGTTGTAGAAATGTCAGAGTGTTTTCTATCCACACATACTAATCATATGCATATACAATATTCCTGGCATGAGTAGCAGGACGCTGAAATGTTGCGTGATTTTTAACAGAATGTTCGAAAAAGTAGGGGGTAGGATTAACAGGTTAAAGAAAGAACGCTAAACAAAACGACCGTGAAGCTACACAGACCGAGTGCTGACATGCAACTACACAAACAATAACCCACAAAACCAAAATGGCAACCTAAATTGGATCCCCAATCAGAGACAACGATAAACAGCTGCCTCTGATTGGGAACCAATTCAGGCCACCATAGACCTACATTTACCTAGACATACAAAACCCCATAGATATACAAGAACCCTAGACAAGGTCAAAAACACACATACCCACCCTCGTCACACCCTGACCTGACCAAAATAATACAGAAAACATAGATAACTAAGGTCAGGGACACCTAGGGTTACTGTACATAAATTTAACCCATTTTAAAACAGATTCCCCAAAATTGAAATATTCTAGGCATTTATATATAAACTCCAGTCGTACTTCATCAAAAGCCTTTTCAAAATCAGCTATGAAAACCAGGCCTGGTGTCCCCGATATTTCATAGTATTCTATTATATTATCTCCAATGTATCATCCATGTAAAAAACCTGTCTGATTAGGATGAATAATATCTGACAATACTTTTTAAATCCTATGTGCCAAGCATTTTGCTAGGATTTTTGCATCACAACACTGAAGTGTAAGAGGTCTCCAATTTTTTTAATGGACTGGATATACCACTTGGGTGCTGTTTCAGTAAAAATGATATCAGACCTTGTTGCATGTCTGATAATCTACCATTTATATAAGAGTGGTTAAAACATGCTAATAATGGTCCTTTGAGTATATCAAAAAAAGTTTGTATACTTCCACTGGTATGCCAAACAGCCCTGGAGTTTTCCCATCCTTAAATGCCCCAATTGCATCAAGCAGTTCCTCCTCTGTAATTTGGCTTTCACATGAGTATTTCTGTACAGGTGTTAATTTTACAATATTATTAGGAAAAACATCCATACAATTAGTTTCAGTTAGTGGAGATGGAACGAAAACATATTCTTAAAATACTTTACATCCTCTTTCAAAATATATTTTGGTGAATCATGCGTGACTCCATCATTTGTAACAAGTTTTAAAATATTTTTGGGGGTAGCATTTCTATATTGAAGATTGAAAAATAATTTGGTGCATTTTTCCCCATATTCCATCCAGTTCACTTTATTTTTTATAATCTATTACACTGGATCATTCTTGAATATGTTCCTCCATTTCTTTTTGTTTTTCCTCTAACTTACTCTGTGCCTCTATGGTACCGTTTTTATTGATATCTAACTGTACTGTTAGTCCTTCAATTTCCTTTGTTAATATGGACTCTTTTGATCTAAATTGCTTTTGTTTTATAGATGAGTACTGAATTGCATGGCCTCTAAAGGCACATTTAAAAGTGTCCCATACAATAAGGGGATCTGCTGTACAGTTATAAATTCTTATGTCCTAGATCTAAACAATTTATCACCTAGTAGACTGATTAAATCTACAATATCCTCGCCCACGTGGAAATTCTGTAAGAGTAATATATATGCCAATTATGTGATGATCCGACCGCATTCTGTCCCCTATCAACACATTTTAAACTTTTGTTGCCAGAGAGAATGGTATAAGAAAGTAGTCAAGACGACTAGCTTGATTAATCCTCCACCATGTATATCTCACTAGGTCAGGGTATTTAAGTCTCCATATATCTACTAATTCCAATTTATCCATGACATTCATGATTTCCTTAAATGCCTGAGGGTGATAGTTTGTAGTGTGATTTCCTTTCCGGTCCATAGAGGTATTTAAGACCATATTAAAATCTCCCACCATAGATTTTTAATAATCTACCCTTGGTAAATTCTTATAAATATTTTCAAAGAAGCTTGGATCATCATTATTCGGACCGTATAGGTTAATAAGCCATATCTGTTTATTGTCCAATAACATATTTAAAATAATCCATCTACCTTGATAATTTGTTTGGAAAATTTGCACATTTGGATCAAAGTTACTGTTAATTAAAGCCATCACCCCTTTTGAATTTCTTTGCCCATGGGAGAAATATATTTCGCCCCCCCAGGACTTTTTCCACAAAACTTCATCTAAAATTGGTTTGCTGCAAATGGGTTTCCTGTAAACAATATACATTATATTCCTTCTCTTTTAGCCAGGTAAATACTGATAGTCTTTTCTTATTATCTGCTAGGCCATTACAATTGTAACTGGCTATACTTATTTCGCCACTTACAATGAGACACAACTTTCAATTCTATTTATTAAAATATATGTTGGTAAACGTACCATTAAAAAGTAACATGATGCTTGAGTGTCTATATAGCTGTACCATGATATTTGCATTGCTACTAAGTAAACCTCCAATTGGTCCCCACCATTCCACCCGCTAAAAGCTCTCATCCCGAGCTGGGCCGTCATCCCAATTCCCGGCAGACCACCTCCGACCCCCCGCATCCCATAGACCTGAACAGACTGGGATCCATCCTTCGAAAAGCTTCATTATTGCAATAAATAATAAATGTTATTAATACGTTTTGAATAAAGCAATAGACCTGGTCTCTCCACATTATTGATTAGGATTTCTACGACAGGAATGAGTGTATTATGGTCAGAGGGCATTAATGTCAATCACCACCTTCCGGAGACACCTGAAACCCCACCTCTTTAAGGAATACCTAGGATAGGTTAAGTAATCCCTCTCACCCCACCCCCCCTAAGTTTTAGATGCACTATTGTTAAGTGACTGTCCCACTGGATGTCATAAGGTGAATGCACCAATTTGTAAGTCGCTCTGGATAAGAGCGTCTGCTAAATGACTTAAATGTAAATGTAAATGAAATCGCAATTTAGAGAGCTGTTGCTATGTGTGTGTGTGTGTGTGTGTGTGTGTGTGTGTGTGTGTGTGTGTGTGTGTGTGTGTGTGTGTGTGTGTGTGTGTGTGTGTGTGTGTGTGTGTGTGTGTGTGTGTGTGTGTGTGTGTGTGTGTGTGTGTGTGTGTGCGTGTGCGTGCGTGCGTGTGCGTGTGTGTGTGTGCGTGTGTGTGTGTGTGCGTGTGTTGTACGATATCTCATGGTCTCCAGAGAACGACCCAAAAACAAACTGGGAAAATATGGGCCCGTATTTATCAAACATTTCAGAATAGGAGTGCTGATCTAGGATCAGATTCTCCCTATCCATAATAATCTGATTCATTAGCATCTAAAAACAAAACTGATCATAGATCAGCACACTTAATCTGAGACATTTGATGAAAACGGCCCTGAAGAAAGGATTATATACCACCAGACTGAAGGAAGAAAAGGTAACATAGGTGAAGTAAAAGGGAACATGAGAAGAGGAGGGAGGGAAACGAGGAAGAGGAAGGTACAGATAGAATGTATGGATGGAAAGGAGGATGATAACAGGGATAGAAAGAGGATAGGACTTCACTGAGGCAGACACTAAATAGCCATTATCCATAAATAACCCAAAAGAGACAAGAGACTGAATCCCAAATAGCACCCTATTCTCTATGTAGTGCACAAATTTTGACCAGAGCCCAATGGGCCCTGCTCAAAAGTACTGCACTATGTAGGGAATAGGGTGCCATTTGGAACACAGACAAACAGTGTTCAAATGCAGACCTACAGTGAATCTACACTGATTTGGTCCACAGTACTAAGTCAGTAATATCCAGTACAACAAAAATACCTGTTAATAAAGTTTTTCTAAACTGTAGAACACGTTTTAATATATATAGAATATAATTAATCACACACACACTCAGTCTGTCAGGTATAGTAGAAGAGGCAGGACTTACTGAGGTGTAGAGGAAGCCCTCTCCATTCATGGCTGCGTAGAGGCCGGCCTTCACCCCCTGGATGGCTACCACCCGCAGCCCCACCGGGATGAGGTTAAACAGAGCTGAGTGGGGGCGGGAGAGCAAGAGAGAGAGACAGACAGGGGGAGGAAAAAGAGAGAGACATGGAGAGAGAGAGAGAGCGGGAGGAAAAGAGGAAGACGGGAGGAGATATAATGGGAGAGAGAGATGGAGAAATCGGGAGAAAGAACACTCACTTGAATGGATGGTTTAATAAAGGTCACAGTGTATTCCTAACCATCCACCCATTTAAATACCCTAGTGCTCATACATCAAAGCACTGTGTGACTTTTGAATTTCGGAAGGATGTTGACTGAATGGAAACCAGGTTCAGTGTTATCTGGGGGTCATTGTAGTGAATAAGGTAGGACGTGGAAGAAAAGTGATCTATGGTGGATCTTTGGATGAATAAGGGAAAAGATAATAAGCGAATCAGATAAAAACCTCAGGTGTAGGAGGGAATGTGCCATTCAATTTCACTCAGTGAAAATCGACAGGCTCCTTGGTCGGCCCACAACCCCTTGGTAGGTAACAACGCATCTGCCACGCTGATTCTCAACACAGGGGCCCCTCAGGGGTGTGCGTGCTCAGCCCACTCCTGTACTCCCTGTTCACTCATGACTGCACGGCCAGGCACGACTCCAACACCATTATTAAATTTGCCAATGACACAGTAGTAGGCCTGATCACCGACAACAACAAGACAGCCTATAGGCAGGAGGTCAGAGACCTGGCCGTGTGGTGCCAGGAAAACAACCTCTCCCTCAATATGATCAAGACAAAGGAGATTATTGTGGACCACAGGAAAAAGAGGCCCGAGCACGCCCCCATTCTCATCAACGGGGCTGCAGTGGAGCAGGTTGAGAGCTTTAAGTTCCTTGGTGTCCACATCACCAACAAACTAACATGGTCCAAGCACACCATGACAGTCGAGAAGCGGGCATGAAAAAAACCTATTCCCCCTCAGGAGGATCCTCAAAAGGTTCTATAGCTACACCATTGGGAGCATCCCGACTGGTTGCATCACTGACTGGTATGGTAATTGCTCGACCTCCGAACGCAAGGCACTACAGAGGGTTGTGCGAATGGCCCAGTACATCACTGGGGCCAAGTTTCCTGCCATCCAGGACCTCTATACCAGGCGGTGTCAGAGGAAGGCTCTAAAAATTGTCAAAGACTCCAGCCACCCAAGTCATAGACTGTTCTCTCCACTACCGCATGGCAAGCTGTACCGGACCGCCAAGTCTAGTTCCAAGAGGCTTCTAAAACAGCTTCTAACCACAACATTTACATTTACATTTAAGTCATTTAGCAGACGCTCTTATCCAGAGCGACAGCCATAAGACTCCTGAACATCTATTCAAATGGCTACCCAGACTATTTGCATTGCCCCCCTCTCCACCACTGCCACTCTCTGTTGTCATCTATACATAGTACCTTTAATTAACTCTACCTACATGTACATACTACCTTAACTAACCGGCGCCCCCGCACATTTAACTGGCACCCCCCTATATATTATTGTTCTTTTTTTTTACTGCTGCTCTTTAATTACTTGTTACTATTATCTCTTATTCTTATCCGTATTATTTGAAATTGCACTGTTGGTTAGGGGCTCGTAAGTCAGTATTTCACTGTAAGGTCTACACCTGTTGTATTTGGAGCATGTGACTAATACAATTTGATTTAATTTGAAATTGTCTTTGGAGGCAGAAAAAAAGTAATGCATAACAGAAGCCAGGAGAGAAGCGAAGCAAGAGACCAAAAATGGTGTGTGTGTGTGTGTGTGTGTGTGTGTGTGTGTGTGTGTGTGTGTGTGTGTGTGTGTGTGTGTGACTTTGCATACATGTGTGTGGATGTCTGAGCACTATGGGGGTGGATCAAAACAAATGCATGACGGAGTGGAATAAGTGTGAGTGTATGCGTGTGGGATAAAGAGACTGAGAAAACATGTTAGAAATGGCTGTGTAAGTGTTTGTGTACTCTGTTCAGAGGCATCATGCCCATAGGCCAGTGGAAGAGTTTTAACTGCCAGTGATGGGTAGGACTCGCAGAAGGTATGTTTGTAAATTAATTTGATCAAGCTATGTAGCTAAATGATTCCTTCTTGATGAATAAATAAATGAGAACGTTTTATTGTTTCTCTGTAATACTAGCCACCTAGCAATGTTATGAAGATGGCTTTAGCTAGCCAGGTAGATTGAGAACCTATCTCCCAACCTCATAACTAGCTACCAAGCCATTTCAGGCTATCAATCAAGTTACAGTAGCTTGTCTAACTACACGCAACTGCCAACATAAAGGAAACACCAACATAAAGTGTCTTAATAGTAGGGCCACCACAAGCCAGAACACCTTCAATGAACCTTGGCATGGATTCTACAAGAGTCTCAAGACACCATTCTTCAACGAGAAATTCAATCATTTGGCGTTTTGTTGATGGAGGTGGAAAACTCTGTCTCATGCGCAGTTCCAGAATCTCCCACAAGTGTTCAATTGGGTTGAGAACTGGTGACTGAGACAGTCATTGCATATGGTTTACATCGTTTCCATTCTTTTCAAAACATTCAGTAACCACTCGTGCGCTGTGGATTGGGGCATAGTTATCCTATGGGGATATAACCATTTAAGACAAAATAATGGTCTGATTAACATTTTTATACATGAGCCTAAGCATGATGGGATGTTCATTAACTCAGGAACCACACCAGTGTGGAAGCACCTGCTTCCAAAATACATTGAGTGTACAAAACATTAGGAACACCTGCTTTTTGCATGTCAGACTGACCAGGATTACTTCAGCTGAAATCTATGATCCCTTATTGATGTCATTTGTTAAATCCACTTCAATCACCGTGGATGAAGGGGAGGAGACAGGTTAAAGAAAGACTTTTAAGCCTTGAGACAATTGAGACATGGATTGTGTATGTGTGCCACTCAACGGGTGAATAGACAAGACACAAGATTTAAGCAACTCTTTGAACAGGGTATGGTAGTAGGCAGAAGTGGGACCAAGTCATTGTTTTACAAGTCACAAGTAAGTCTCAAGTCTTAGCACTCAAGACCCAAGTCAAGTCCGAGTCAAGTCTCAAGTCCTAAACTTTGAGTTGAGTTAAAAACAAGTCATAATGTGCTCTTCACCAAATGTAATATCATTTCATATTTTCAACATATATTCAACGTATATTACATATATAAAATGATTCATGCTTTTAAAAATATATATATACAGTGGGGCAAATAAGCATTTAGTCAGCCACCAATTGTGCAAGTTCTCCCACTTAAAAAGATGAGGCCTGTAATTTTCATCATAGGTACACTTCAACTATGACAGACAAAATGAGAGAAAGAAATCCAGAAAATCACATTGTAGGATGTTTAATGAATTTATTTGCAAATTATGGTGGAAAATAAGTATTTGGTCACCTACAAACAAGCAAGATTTCTGGCTCTCACAGACCTGTAACTTCTTCTTTAAGAGGCTCCTCTGTCCTCCACTCGTTACCTGTATTAATGGCACCTGTTTGAACTTGTTGTCAGTATAAAATACACCTGTCCACAACCTCAAACAGTCACACTCCAATCTCCACTATGGCCAAGACCAAAGAGCTGTCAAAGGACTCCAGAAACAAAATTGTAGACCTGCAACAGGCTGGGAAGAATGAATCTGCAATAGGTAAGCAGCTTGGTTTGAAGAAATCAACTGTGGGAGCAATTATTAGGAAATGGAAGACATACAAGACCACTGATAATCTCCCTCCATCTGGGGCTCCACGCAAGATCTCACCTCGTGGGGTCAAAATGATCACAAGAACAGTGAGCAAAAATCTCAGAACCACACGGGGGGACCTAGTGAATGACCTGCAGAGAGCTGGGACCAAAGTAACAAAGCCTACCATTAGTAACACACTATGCCGCCAGGGACTCAAATCCTGCAGTGCCAGACGTGTCCCCCTGCATAACCTCTTAAGTCGACCCTCTACTTTTTCGAACATTCTGTTAAAAATCGCGCAACATTTCAGCCCCCTGCTACTCATGCCAGGAATATAGTATATGCATATGATTAGTATGTGTGGATAGAAAACACTCAGACATTTATAAAACTGGTTAAATCACGGCTGTGACTATAACAGAACGTGCGTTTCATTCGAAATGCGCAGGAAAATCTGATCACTGAAAATTGGAAAATATATCAATGCGCCACTTGCATGTATTGTCTATGGGAAAGCAAATTACCTGGAGCCGAGATTGCAATTCCTACAGCTTCCACACGATGTCAACAGTCTTGTCATTTGCCTAGGCTTTGTTTCTTGGTCAAACGCATAAGAGACAGCCCATTTCTTCAGGTCTCCGACCGGATATTTTGGTTGAGATTTACCCGGACATTATTTCCAGACGTACAGCTATAGAATATACATCGCCTCATGATCAATTTGATCACTTATTAACGTTTACTAATACCTAAAGTTGCATTACAAAAGTATTTCGAAGTGTTTTGTAAAAGTTTATCGTCGACTTTTCTAATTTAAAAAAATTACGTTACGTTATAAAACGCTATTTTTTCTGTTGATCACACAGTCTTTATAGATCGATATCTAGGCTATATATGGACCGATTTAATCGGAAAAAAAAGACCCAATAGTGATGTTTATGGGACATCTAGGAGTGCCAACAAAGAAGATGGTCAAAGGTAATGAATGTTTTATATTTTATTTGTGCGTTTTGTGTAGCGCCGACTATGCTAGTTATTTTGTTTACGTCCCCTGCGGGTCTTTTGGGGTGTTACATGCTATCAGATAATAGCTTCTCATGCTTTCGCCGAAAAGCATTTTAAAAATCTGACTTGTTGCCTGGATTAACAATGAGTGTAGCTTTAATTCAATACCCTGCATGTGTATTTTAATGAACGTTTGAGTTTTAACGAGTGCTATTAGCATTTAGCGTAGCGCATTTGCATTTCCAGATGTCTAGATGGGACGCCTGCATGTCAGGTAGGAGCAAGAGGTTAAGCCAGTACATGTCCAGGCCCATCTGAAGTTTGCTAGAAAGCATTTGGATGATCCATAAGAAGATTGGGAGAATGTCATATGGTCAGATGAAACCAAAATATAACTTTTTGGTAAAAACTCAACTCGTCGTGTTTGGAGGACAAAGAATGCTGAGTTGCATCCAAAGAACACCATACCTACTGTGAAGCATGGGGGTGGAAACATCATGCTTTGGGGCTGTTTTTCTGCAAAGGGACCAGGACGACTGATCCGTCTAAAGGAAAGAATGAATGGGGCCATGTATCGTGAGATTTTGAGTGAAAAACTCCTTCCATCAGCAAGGGCATTGAAGATGAAACATGGCTGGGTCTTTCAGCATGACAATGACAGTGGCTTCGTAAGACAGTGGCTTCATAAGAAGTCCTGGAGTGGCCTAGCCAGTCTCCAGATCTCAACACCATAGAAAATCTTTGGAGGGAGTTGAAAGTCCGTGTTGCCCAGCAACAGACCCAAAACATCACTGCTCTAGAGGAGATCTGCATGGAGGAATCGGCCAAAATACCAGAAAGTGTATGAAAATCTTGTGAAGACTTACAGAAAAAGTTTGACCTCTGTCATTACCAACAAAGGGTATATAACAAAGTATTGAGATAAACTTTTGTTATTGACCAAATACTTATTTTCCACCATAATTTGCAAATAAATTCATTAAAAATCCTACAATGTGCTTTTCTGGATTTTTGAAGTGTACCTATGATGAAAATTACAGGCCTCTCATCTTTTTAAGTGGGAGAACTTGCACAATTGGTGGCTGACTAAATACTTTTTTGCCCCACTGTATATGTCTCTGGTCACCCCCAAAGCCAATTCCTACTTTGGCCGCCTTTCCTTCCAGTTCTCTGCTGCCAATGACTGGAACGAACTGCAAAAATCACTGAAGCTGGAGACATATCTCCCTCACTTCAAGCACCAGCTGTCAGAGCAGCTCACAGATCACTTCACTTGTACATAGCCCATCGAACTACCTCATCCCCATACTGTTATTTATTTAATTATTTTGCTCCTTTGCACCCCAGTATCTCTACTTGCACATTCATCTTCTGCACATCTACCACTCGTGTTGAATTGCTATATTGTAATTATTTCGTCACTATGGTCTATTTATTGCCTTACCCCCTTATCCTACCTCATTTGGACACACTATATATAGACTTTTTCTACTGTATTATTGACTGTATGTTTGTTTATTCCATGTGTAACTCTGTGTTGTTTGTTTCGCACTGCTTTGCTTTATCCTGGCCAGGTCGCAGTTGTAAATGAGAACTTGATCTCAACTAGCCTTCCTGGTTAAATAAAGGTGAAATCAAATAAATAAAAATGCATACATTTTTGTATGGGTGGCCCCAGCAGAAATCAAGCACAGGATCCTGACGTTGCAAGTACTATGCTCTACCAACTTAGCCACACAGGACAGTGATCCCTGCATTAACTGTTCTCCTTGCATCACCCTCAGCTCCTACCTCATTTATCCTAAGATGCTCATAACTTGAAGGGATTTGGAAAAATGTAAAAGGCAATGTTCTCACTATCATGGTGACTGCAGTCACGGGAAAAGCTGAACATGTCAGCTCAATTGGAAATTGTCAGCTGTCCACAGCACTGCACTATGGATCGAGTACATGCCCTAACAATGTTTTTAGGCTATACAGTGCTTGTTCACAATTACGAAC